>NW_028176664.1:5000-60000 GCF_949987555.1 Borostomias antarcticus
CCGGTCGTATTTTGCAGTATGCACGCCAGCAGGCTTTTCTGGCTATTCTGACCCACAATCCTTTGCGCAGCGGAAATGTGCGTCACATGTGCGAGTCGTGACAGCTGTAGACGAATGTCGCGTTATGGACAGCGACGGATGTGGGCAAATCTCAAGGCGCAATGTTATGACAAGGTAGTATGTCCCAATTGGATGCCTACTGCTTGCAAAGTACGTACTTTCTAAGGGCAGCTGTAGTAGGTACTGGTAGTAAGAAGTAGAAGTATGCGATTCGGAACGCAGCCCTGGTGGGAAAACCCTGAGTGAACCCTGACCCTGAGTGAACCCTGACCCTGAGCAGTGGAACCTGATTGGCTGGCATGACAGGCTCCGCCTCTCCTGTAGAACACCATCACATGTAGAGGCTTAAATATAGCAACTACCAAAAGCCGCTACTAGTTCTAATTCAGGCCCCCCACTCCTCCACTCCTCCTCCTCCCCTCCTCTCCTCCTCCTCCTCTTCCCCTCCCCTCCTTCTCCCCTCCTCCCCTCCTCCTGTCTCTCCTCATGTCCCTTATCATAGTTCTCACGTACTCACTTGGCTTGAGTCCATTGATAAGCGAGTGCAGAGGCACCTGTCCCAACCTGGGCTAGCCCCGCCCCCCCTAACCCCAGCCCCGCCCCAACCTGGGCTAGCCCCACCCCCCTAACCCCAGCCCCTAACCCAAGCCTAGCCTAGCCTAGCCCAGCCTCACCCCAGTGCTGGTCTGTGTATCAGTGGTGGAGTCTAGCCCAGCAGACGTACTTGGTGAGCAGCCAGCAGCTTCCCCTGTGACAGCATGTGACTGTGAGCTCATATTCACCCTCCCAGGATGAGCTATGCAGCAGACAGACAGACAGACAGGCAAAATGAACAGACAGACAGAAAGAACAGACAAACAGGCAACCAGGCAGGCAGACAGAAAGAAGAGACAGACAGGCAGGCAGACGGGGGGGGGGGTAGACAGACAGACAGACAGACAGGCAGGCAGGGGGGGTAGACAGACAGACAGGCAGATCAGAGCAGTGCTGTGGTCAGGGAGAGAGTAGGAAGCGTGGTCAGTGCTGTGGAGGTCAGCTATGAGACCGTTCTGAATGAGTCAGCTCTCTGACTCACCCTCCCTACGCTCTCCCTCTAATCTCTCTCTCTCTCCCTCTGCTCTCTCTCTCTCTCCCTCTGCTGTTCTCTCTCTCTCTCCCTCTGCTCTCTCTCTCTCCCTCTGCTCTCTCTCCCTCTCCCTCTGCTGTTCTCTCTCTCTGACTCACCCTCCCTACCCTCTCCCTCTGCTCTCTCTCTCTCTCTCTCTCTCCCTCTGCTGTTCTCTCTCTCTGACTCACCCTCCCTACTCTCTCCCTCTGCTCTCTCTCTCTCTCTCCCTCTGCTCTCTCTCTCTCCCCCTCTGCTGTTCTCTCTCTCTGACTCACCCTCCCTACTCTCTGCTTTCTCTCTCTCTCCCGGCGGTTCATCTCTCTCTCTCCCGGTGGTTCATCTCTCTCTCTCTCTCTCTCTCTCTCTCTCTCTCTCTCTCCCTCTCTCTGTCTCTCTCTCTCTCTCTCCCTCTCTCTCTCTCTGTCTCTCTCTCTCCCTGGTGGTTCATCCCTCTCTCTCTCTCTCTCTCTCTCCTGGTGGTTCATCCCTCTCTCTCTCTCTCTCTCTCTCTCTCTCTCTCTCTCTCTCCCCAGCCTCTCTGAGCTCTCTGCTCATCACGCCGTTCCCGTCCCCTGGCTCCTCCCTCACCAGCAGCTGTGCCAGTAGCTACCAGAGACGCTGGCTACGCAGCCAGACCACCAGCCTGGAGAACGGGGTCTTCCCCCGCTGGTGAGACTCGCCCACACGCTCACACACACACACACACACACACACACACACACACACACACCACCAGCCTGGAGAACGGGGTCTTCCCCCGCTGGTGAGACTCGCTCACACACACACACACTCACACACACTCACACACACACCACCAGCCTGGAGAACGGGGTCTTCCCCCGCTGGTGAGACTCGCCCACACGCTCACACACTCACACACACACACACACACACACACACTCACACACACACCACCAGCCTGGAGAACGGGGTCTTCCCCCGCTGGTGAGACTCGCCCACTCACACACACACACACACCCACACACACGCTCACACACACACACACCCACACACACGCTCACACACACCTCCACCACCAGCCTGGAGAACGGGGTCTTCCCCCGCTGGTGAGACTCGCCCGCTCACACACACACACACACACACACACACACACACACACACAATCCTCGGCGGGGCCTCCTGTGTGTGTGTGTGTGTGTCCTTGCAGGACTTGCTTAGATTCCCGAGGGCAGCTGGGTAACGAGGAGGGTTCAGGGTGGGTGAGAGAGAGACCAGAGAGAGAGACCAGAGAGAGAGAGAGACCAGAGAGAGAGAGACCAGAGAGAGACCAGAGAGAGAGAGACCAGAGAGAGAGAGAGACCAGAGAGAGACCAGAGAGAGAGAGATGACTGGACATGATACTGAGACCACAGACAGCTGGAAACACAGATAGCTGCCACTGTACACCACACACACACACACACACACACACACACACTCACACACACACACGCCCTCACACACACACACCCACACACAAACACACACATCTCTTGACCCCACTTAACTGTTGCACTTCATCTAGTGCCATTCTACCCTTCTCTACTGTACTCTTCTCTATCCTTTCTACTCTACTTGTCTTTACTGTACCTTTACTGTACTCCTCTTAACTCTAGTAGTGTGCTTTACTGGCGTCTACCTTACTCATTCTCTACTCTACTCATCAGGTCAGTAGAGGAGAGCTTCAACATGTCTGATGAGAGTGGCGGTCCGAATCTGGGCGTGGCCAGGAAGAAGAAGATCGCCATCGGGGTCATCTTCCTGCTGTCGCAGAGCGAGGAGGAGAGCAGCAAGTTCCAGGACTTCTTCTTCTCCCACTTCCCGCTCTTCGAGAGTCACATGAACAAGCTGAAGAGCTCCATCGAGCAGGTGAGACTCGGCCAACACTGGGTACCAAACCAGCTCAGCCTCCTTGAAATAAGAGATCTGGGCTCGTTTTAAGGCTAAAAGTTAGTCCTAACTTCCCGTTTTAGGAGCAACTCCTAAAAAGAATGGGTGTGTCGCTCATAATTTGTTTTCGGGGGGGATAAGAGTATTTCACAAAGGGTTTTAACGCTTAAAAACAGCTCCTAAGTCCAGGAGAAGTTAGAGGCAGTCAAGAGGACTTCCGACTTCTAAGTCGCTAAGACCTCGTTAAGACCTTGTAGCACCCGATAATGTAATAATCAACCGATAATGTAATAACGCCTGATAATGTAATAAAAGTTTGACTTAAGTCCATCGAAAATGTAATAAAACCTGATAATGTAATAACTTAACCAATAATGTAATAAAAAGTCCTGACTGATAATGTAATACCATTTTTCTGATAATGTAATACCTTATTACATTATTGGTCAAGTTATTACATTATCAGGTGGGTCTTTTTTTTTCAAAACTGGTAATGTAATACTTGACTGATAATGTAATAATTTAAAAAGTGAATGAATAATACTGTAAGGGTACTTTGTGGTATACTTTAGCCTACTTTGTGGTACTTGTGGTATACTTTGGTGTGTCTCATGATACATTGCAGTAATACTTTGGGGTGCTTTGAGGTACTTTGTGGTATACTTTGGGGTACTCTGTGGTATACTTTTCAGTACTTTGCAGTACTTTGTGGTATACTTTGGGGTACACAGCAATACTTTGCAGTACTCTGCAGTATACTTTGGGGTACTTTGAGGTACTCTGCGGAATACTTTGAGGTACTTTGTGGTGTGCTTTGGAGTACTTTGCGGTACTTAGTGGTATACTTTGGGGTACTTTGTAGTACTTTGCAGTACTTTGTGGTATACTTGGGGTACACAGCAATACTTTGCAGTACTCTGCAGTATACTTTGGGGTACTTTGAGGTACTTTGCGGTACTCTGCGGAATACTTTGAGGTACTTTGTGGTGTGCTTTGGAGTACTTTGCGGTACTTAGTGGTATACTTTGGGGTACTTTGTAGTACTTTGCAGTACTTTGCAGTAAACTTTGGGTACTTTGCAGTATACTTTGGGGTACTTTGTGGTATACATTGAGGTACTACTTTGCTGTATACTTTGGGGTACTTTGCTGTATACTTCGGGGTACTTTGGTATTTTGCAATATTTTGCAGTACTTTGCGCTTTACTTTGGAGTACTTTGCGGTACTTTGTGGTATACTTTGGAGTACTTTGAGGTACTTGGTGATTAGTAGGGCCCTTCAAAAAGGGGTTCAGTATTTTATCTTAACCTATATAGTAGGAGACAGGATTTAATTTAAGACATAGATTTAATAATATGAATTGAAAGCAAAGTGTATGAGGCAAATTATGTGAGGCTGCTGTTCATCAACTATAGTTAAGAGCTGCTATCAATTGACTATATTTCAGATTGCAATACCATACCAACTTCTTATTAGCATGAACTACCCTTTATCCTCACGTCACCTACCTCTCCAGAGCACATGAGACAAATGGATGGAAGTGAGGTCTGAAGATGTGTTTATGGGGAAAAGCAATGAGGTGCACACAATAACTGACATTCAGTGCCACATTGCCCGTTTGTTTATACAAACTTTTTATCATGTTATTCCAGTTTTTCGGATAGCCATAGATGTTTTAAAAATCATAATTGCACTAGCCTACACAGGCATTACATTAATGAGGACAGAATTAGTGAGGACAGAATTTAAGGTAGGCCTACTCTATAAATCCAGACAGTACCAGCACCTTCAGGCCAGATTTGTGGACAAGCCCATCCTGAAGCTAATCAAGGATGTCCAGACCAGACACCAGATTGATCTTGTAGATATGAATATGGAAAGTATGGTATGGCAAAGCCACATAAAGATATATTCTAATGGTGCCAGACATCTTCAGTAGATATTTCTGGCTTAAGCAGCTGACAGGGAAAGGTAGCAATGAAATAGCCAAACAAACAACCACATTTATATTAAACATGGTCCTCATACAGTAATCCAAAATGACCAAGGTGCTGAGGGAACTCATGCAGTAGCTTAAAGTAAAGATCAATGAAATTTCCCCTTATCATCCACAAAGTCAAAGAAAAGTAGAGAGTATGCATCGAATATTGCATAAAAATATGTTGTATGATCTAGGGAACTTAGAGGGTGAAGGAGTAAACATAGCATATTCAAGTCAAAGTTTTATCGGTAACATGCAACATACCCTGACAATGAGCAGTGATGTTTCCACTAGCTGCTAAATATGTACACTAGGCAAAGTAAAAAGGAGAAACGTACTATACACACCAAACATATAAATATGTAAACCAAGTCCAAAATATAAAATATTTATTAATGGAATGAAATAAAATGAGCTGAGATGACATATGAAATTGGACAGTTCACCTAAATAGAGAAGTATACATATGGATCTAGAGAGAGTAAATGTATGTATATTCACGTTTATTTACAGAATGTAGATTTTTATAATCTAGCAGGTATAAATATACAGTGCTGTTGTGCAGAGTATAGTACTGAGTTAAGGACAGAGATGAGCAGAGTGAACTCATTCCGGATGTGGATGGTCTGAAGGTAGAAGCTTCTTCTGAGCCTCTGTGAGTTGATCTTCTTCAGTGGGCAGTACCTGAGCAGAGAGAAGAGGCTGTTGTCCGGGTGGCTGGGATGTTTCAACATTCTCCTGACCTTGGTCCTGCAGCCCCGTGTGTCGATGTCCTGGAGGTGTGGGAGATATGTTCTGCTGACCAAACACTCTCTACAGTGACTTGTCCTGCATGGTGTTGCTTCCATAGCATGTTGGTAGTGTTGATGTTCTCAGTCAGACACGCTCTCAATCATGCATATGCAGGGATGTTTGTTGTCCATGTCTAGTGATCTGTACATCAATATACTGTACTTGTAAATACACTGTCTCCACAGGGGTCCTACTGCTGTTCAGGCAATTGGCCGCTCCTGCTTCCTGCTAGTCCACTAGAATCACTTTCCTCTTCCTGCTTCCTGCTGTAGTCCACTAGCATCTCCATTATCTTACTGACGTTCAGGTGGAGGTTGTTGTCCTGACAACATTTAGTTTGGCATGCCACCTCCTCCAAGTAGGCCTTCTCATTATTGTTGGAGATCAGGCCTACCGCAGCTGTGTCATCAGTGAATTGATAATTGAGCTGGAATTGTAGGTAACTATGCAGTCGTGTTTGTACAGAGGATATGAAACAGCCCAGTGTTGAGGGTGAGAGGGTGACTTTCTCCAGTGTTTAGGGTGAGAGAAAATGATGCCCACTCTCGCCCCCTGAGGTCTGCCCGTCAGGAAGTTGAGGATCCACCTGTGCAGGAAGGGTTTAATCTCCAATCTCCATCCTGCGTTTGGAGATGAGTATGGGGAGTTATGGTATTGCAATCTGAAATATAGTCGATGGACAGCAGCCTCACATAATTTGCCTCATACACTTTGCTTTCAATTCATAGAATTAAATCAGTTCCTGTCTCCTACTATATAGGCTAAGATAAAATACTGAACCCATTTTTGAAGGGCCCTACTAATCACTAAGTATCTCAAAGTACTCCAAAGTATACCACAAAGTACTCCAAAGTATAGCGCAAAGTACTACAAAGTATACAGCAAAGTACCCCAACGTATACAGCAAAGTACCACAAAGTACCCAAAAGCATACTGAAAAGTACCTCTGTATACCACAAATTACCACACATTACTGCAAAGTATGGGTAAGTACCTCAATGTATAGCACAAAGTACTTCAAAGTACTCCAAAGTATAACGCAAAGTACCCAAAGCTTACTGCAAAGTACTGCAGAGTACCGCAAAGTACTCCAAAGCAGACTACAAAGTACCTCAAAGTATTCCGTTAAGTACCGCAAAGTACCCCAACGTTTACTGCAAACTACTGCAAAATATCAAAGTACCCCAAAGTATACTGCAGAGTACTGCAAAATATTTGCTGTGTACCACAAAGTATACCACAAAGTACTGCAAAGTACTGCAAAGTATACCACAGAGTACCCCAAAGTATACCACAAGTACCACAAAGTACTCCAAAGCACACCACAAAGTACCTCAAAGTATTCCGCAGAGTACCACAAAGTACCTCAAAGTACCCCAAAGTATACTGCAGAGTACTGCAAAGTATTGCTGTGTACCCCAAAGTATACCACAAAGTACTGCAAAGTACTACAAAGTACCCCAAAGTATACCACTAAGTACTGCAAAGTACTCCAAAGCACACCACAAAGTACCTCAAAGTATTCCGCAGAGTACCGCAAAGTACCTCAAAGTACCCCAAAGTATACTGCAGAGTACTGCAAAGTATTGCTGTGTACCCCAAAGTATACCACAAAGTACTGCAAAGTACTACAAAGTACCACAAAGTATACCACTAAGTACCGCAAAGTACTCCAAAGCACACCACAAAGTACCTCAAAGTATTCCGCAGAGTACCGCAAAGTACCCCAAAGTATACTGCAGAGTACTGCAAAGTATTGCTGTGTACCCCAAAGTATACCACAAAGTACTGCAAAGTACTGCAAAGTATACCACAGAGTACCCCAAAGTATACCACAAAGTACCTCAAAGCACCCCAAAGTATACTGCAAAGTATCATGAGACACACCAAAGTATACCACAAGTACCACAGCGTACGCCAAAGTATACCACAAAGTACCCTAACAGTATTATTCATTCACTTTTTAAATTAGTACATTATCAGTAAAGTATTACATTACCAGTTTTGAAAAAAAAAGACCCACCTGATAATGTAATAACTTGACCAATAATGTAATAAGGTATTACATTATCAGAAAAATGGTATTACATTATCAGTCAGTACATTTTATTACATTATTGGTTAAGTTATTACATTATCAGGTTTTATTACATTTTCGATGGACTTAAGTCAAACTTTTATTACATTATCAGGCGTTATTACATTATCGGTTGATTATTACATTATCGGGTGCTACAGACCTACTCACAAGCGATCCAACATGCTGGTCCCTGGCAGTCCGTTTCGTAATCGCGTCAATATTTTGTAAACATGACATGATCCAGGGCTTTTAAAAAGGTGTAGCCTTGATCGCGAGGGTATTATGATCACAGAGCCAATGAGTGACACAATCACTTCACCAAGAAACAGAAAAAAAGCAGAGATTCTGAGGTAACTTGGCCGTGAGGAAATGCACTCAGACCAACGTGCATCTCAGCGGTATCATAGATGATAATATTCTGTAGTCATCCGTCAGTCGGCTATAGGCTAGAATATTACACCAAGTAAGAAATGCCATAGAGGCTTGGGGGCTATAGCCTAGGCTTCTAATAAATGCATTCAATATTTTGAATATTAGATTACATGTTAATAATCTGCGATGACATGTTTAGTGAGGTTCATTTAGGCTATGTACACACACACACACACACACAGGCTCACACACAGATTATGTAGCATACGGCTGTATGACTGATTCCCTATGGCCCATTTTAAATAAAGCAACCTAACCTTTTGCTCTATTCTATCTCTGTGGGGTTTGAACTCTCAAGAGAGAGAGAGGGTAGAGAGTGCCTGCCGTCCATGGCTGCTGAGCTGGGGTGTGTTTCTGCCTGCTGGGGTGTGTTCCTGCCTACTGGTGTGGGTTCCTGCCTGCTGGTGTGGGTTCCTGTCATCGTGTTGTCACTGGAGGAGGTTCCCCTCACCCATTCTAAGTATATACTGTATGTGTTGTTTTCACATCCAAGGCCATGAAGATGAGCCGGAGATCAGCTGATGCCAGTCAGAGAGCCCTGGCTTACAGCCGCATGGTGGACGGGCTCAACGAGTTCAGGTGAGACTCACACACACACACACACACACACACACACACACACACACACACACACGGGTCAGGCTGTCAAGCTAAGATGGAAAGAAGGAAGGGAGAACGAGGTTAAATTTAGGTTCCTGAATGATTTGTTGAAACTGTATCTGTATGTTAAGTGTTTAAAGGGAAAGAGGAAGAGTTGAGCAATGGAAGGGTGAGGGTGGGTTAGGGTTAGGGTTAGGAGAGGTTTTAGTGGAATTAGAGTTTTTAGTGGAAGAGTTTTTAGTAGAAGGAGAGGTTTTAGTGGAAGTGAGTTTTTTGTGGAAAGAGAGGTTTTAGTGGAAGGAGAGTTTTTAGTGGAAGGAGAGGTTTTAGTGGAGTGAGAGGTTTTAGTGGAGTGAGAGGTTTTAGTGGAAGGAGAGGTTTTAGTGGAAGGAGAGGTTTTAGTGGAAGGAGAGGTTTTAGTGGAAGGAGAGTTTTTAGTGGAAGGAGAGGTTTTAGTGGAAAGAGAGGTTTTAGTAGAAGGAGAGGTTTTAGTGGAAGGAGAGGTTTTAGTGGAAAGAGAGGTTTTAGTGGAAGGAGAGGTTTTAGTGGAAAGAGAGGTTTTAGTGGAGTGAGAGGTTTTATGGAAGGAGAGGTTTTAGTGGAAGGAGAGGTTTTAGTGGAAGGAGAGGTTTTAGTGGAAGGAGAGGTTTTAGTAGAAGGAGAGGTTTTAGTGGAAGGAGAGGTTTTAGTGGAAGGAGAGGTTTTAGTGGAAGGAGAGGTTTTAGTGGAAGGAGAGGTTTTAGTGGAAGGAGAGGTTTTAGTGGAAGGAGAGGTTTTAGTGGAAGGAGAGGTTTTAGTGGAGTGAGAGGTTTTAGTGGAAGGAGAGGTTTTAGTGGAAGGAGAGGTTTTAGTGGAAGGAGAGGTTTTAGTGGAGTGAGAGGTTTTAGTGGAGTGAGAGGTTTTAGTGGAGTGAGAGGTTTTAGTGGAAGGAGAGGTTTTAGTGGAGTGAGAGGTTTTAGTGGAAGGAGAGGTTTTAGTGGAAGGAGAGGTTTTAGTGGAGTGAGAGGTTTTAGTGGAGTGAGAGGTTTTAGTGGAGTGAGAGGTTTTAGTGGAAGGAGAGGTTTTAGTGGAAGGAGAGGTTTTAGTGGAAGGAGAGGTTTTAGTGGAAGTAGAGGTTTTAGTGGAAGGAGAGGTTTTAGTGGAAGGAGAGGTTTTAGTGGAGTGAGAGGTTTTAGTGGAAGGAGAGGTTTTAGTGGAGTGAGAGGTTTTAGTGGAAGGAGAGGTTTTAGTGGAAGGAGAGGTTTTAGTGGAATGAGAGGTTTTAGTGGAATGAGAGGTTTTAGTGGAAGGAGAGGTTTTAGTGGAAGGAGAGGTTTTAGTGGAAAGAGAGGTTTTAGTGGAAGGAGAGGTTTTAGTGGAAGGAGAGGTTTTAGTGGAAGTAGAGGTTTTAGTGGAAGTAGAAGTCTATACTCCACATCCAGGATGTTCTTAGCTGTGTAGGGTCAGAGCAGCCGGTCATTAATCCACACATCGGTTGGTGTGGCATGATTCCCACTGCCTCTGACCTTCCTAACAGTGGCAGTGGTCATAGCAGAAACACACACACACACACACACACACACACACACACCTAGTTCACACACCCTGAGCCAAAATAAGCTCATTAATAATCTGTGGAGTAGGCAGAGAGAGAGGGGAGCGGAGGTAGAGGGAGGGAGAGGAAGGTCTTGAAGGAGAGAGAGAGTTTGCCCTATCAACGACGGCAGAGGTAGGCTCCACCCAGGGTGAAATGCATGCTGGGACGCCCTCCCTCTTACCACTGCAGAGTGGGCAGCGTGTGTGTGTGTGTGTGTGTGTGTGCAGATGATATGTGCCTGTACAGAGCGTGAGCGCTCGTCTGGTGTGTGTGTGTGTGTGTGTGTGTGTGTGTGTGTGTGTGTGCGTGTGTGTGTGTGTGTGTGTGTGTATCTGAAGGCTTTTCACCGCTGCAGTCATATGCCCCCTGGCACACTGCCATGGCAACCTGATTCTACTGAGTAGAAACCCAAGTGGGCAGCCTGGGTGTCCAGAATAGTAAATAACACGTGAGTGCCAGCAGCAGGAATGCTGTTGCATGATGGGACACACAGATATGTTTTATATCTCACACTAGCTTCCTCCAAATATAGCTGGTCCATTTTGGTGTCCGCCGTTAGGGTTTCAATGAGACGGAAGGGTGGTCTTCATGGGACTTCAGGGAGGAGGGTGGTCTTTAGGGAGGAGGGTGGTCTTTAGGGAGGAGGGTGGTCTTTAGGGAGGAGGGTGGTCTTTAGGGAGGAGGGTGGTCTTTAGGGAGGAGGGTGGTCTTTAGGGGTCTTTAGGGAGGAGGGCGCTCCGACTCCAGTAGCCGTTTCAACCATGGAGGAGCAGAGAGCGAGGGGGTTAGCAACGCTGTGGGCCCCAGCTGAGACCCTCTGGGCTGCTTTTATTAGGAGCCGGGCAGGCAGCAGACCCAGTGCTCAGAACCAGAACCAGGTCCAGAACCCAGAAGTAGTCTCACTGGCAGTAGACTGAGGAACCGCCTACGCTCTGTGGTTCTGAGAAAAATTAGGGTGAATTGTTTTCTTGTGACTGAGATTACTACTACAGCTAGTACAACTATTAGAGGGTCTATCTTTTACACACACACACACACACACACACACACACACACATAGACGGGTGACAAATTCAAGAAAAACCTGAATGAATGAGTGTGTTTTGTGAGCAGCAGGGGTTTTACAGGGTGAGTAAATGGTCCGGCCGCCTCCCTAGCTGTCAGTCTGGGAACCTGAGCTGCAGGTTCATGTTGGGTTCCTGGAGGCCCTGAAGGTGTTGATTCCCATTGGATGATGACGGAGAGGTTAAAGGTCGCTACAGCAGAGCTGAACGCATGCTGAACGCGTGAGGCGGTTTGTTGTGAAGGTTCCTCGGGAGAATTCTGTGGCGAACGAATGCAGACTGTGGCTTTTCTTGCTTTGGACTCACTTGAAAAAAGAGATGTGAATCTGTTTGCGGCGTCGCTGGGTTGAGAAAAGGAAGAAGTGAGCTAGTAAAGGATGGAAGAGACTGAAGGAAATCCTGGTCATTGATTGATTGATTTTTATTTATTTTTTAGACAGGGACAAGGTACAGTAGACATTTACCCTATAGAATAGGGAGAGATGCACTGTACAAGGTTATAGCTAAACAGCTAATTTCCACCCGCAGTCCCTGGGCAAACAAATAATCAGTCATGATCCCTCAGTTAGAGAGCAGCTGAGGCAGAGAGAGATCAGTTAGAGAGCAGCTGACGCAGAGAGAGAAGAGTTTGATCCCTCAGTTAGAGAGCAGCTGAGGCAGAGAGAGATCAGTTAGAGAGCAGCTGAGGCAGAGAGAGATCAGTTAGAGAGCAGCTGACGCAGAGAGAGATCAGTTAGAGAGCAGCTGAGGCAGAGAGAGATCAGTTAGAGAGCAGCTGACGCAGAGAGAAGAGTTTGATCCCTCAGTTAGAGAGCAGCTGACGCAGAGAGAGATCAGTTAGAGAGCAGCTGACGCAGAGAGAAGAGTTTGATCCCTCAGTTAGAGAGCAGCTGACGCAGAGAGAGATCCGTTAGAGAGCAGCTGACGCAGAGAGAGATCAGTTAGAGAGCAGCTGACGCAGAGAGAGATCAGTTAGAGAGCAGCTGACGCAGAGAGAGATCAGTTAGAGAGCAGCTGACGCAGAGAGAGATCAGTTAGAGAGCAGCTGACGCAGAGAGAGATCCGTTAGAGAGCAGCTGACGCAGAGAGAGATCAGTTAGAGAGCAGCTGACGCAGAGAGAGATCAGTTAGAGAGCAGCTGACGCAGAGAGAGATCAGTTAGAGAGCAGCTGACGCAGAGAGAGAAGAGTTTGATCCCTCAGTTAGAGAGCAGCTGACGCAGAGAGAGATCAGTTAGAGAGGAGCTGACTCAGAGAGAGATCAGTTAGAGAGCAGCTGAGGCAGAGAGAGATCAGTTAGAGAGGAGCTGAGACAGAGAGAGATCAGTTAGAGAGCAGCTGACGCAGAGAGAGATCAGTTAGAGAGCAGCTGACGCAGAGAGAGATCAGTTAGAGAGCAGCTGAGGCAGAGAGAGATCAGTTAGAGAGCAGCTGACGCAGAGAGAGATCAGTTAGAGAGCAGCTGACGCAGAGAGAGAAGAGTTTGATCCATCAGTTAGAGAGCAGCTGACGCAGAGTAGGGCTGGGACTTTTGCCCAAAAATCATATTCGAAGTTCGTTTATTTATTAATAATAATATTCGAATATATTCGAATTATTATTAATAATATTTTTTACCATTAAATTCTTACAGAAAGACCTACCTAGGTTTTAAAATAAAGTTGTGCACATTCTGTCCACTAGTGGGCATTGTATCATAGGCAATATCGATAAGCAATGATGTTTTCAGAATGATTTTTTTATCAGATGTCTTAGTTATATCAAGATTAACTGCGAGGGGAGTCCCAGCCCAGCTGATAACCCTCCGTTGCGGGTTGGGGGGAAGCAACGGTCGGCTGGGATCCTGCCTCATAGTTAACCAGCAACTGGTCAGTGGACGGTACCAGGCAGCCTACGCTATGTCTGAATCAAAGAAGGTTATCAAACTAGCTGGCTAGGATCATTTAAGCATAACAATCCAACGGCTCCAACTCCCCCAAAAGAACCCCTCCACTGCACAAGCACCAACCCCAATAATAATAATAATAATAATAATAAGCACAAGCTACCGAGTGCAACGTTAGCCTTGCTAACGGAGATAATGCATTTGGAGGAGAGTTGCAGCTGGTGCTAAACGAGGCAAAGGAAGAATATTTTGTGGACTATTATCACATCCATTTCACAGTTGGGATTATACAGAAAGGTGAGGATCGAGCGTGTTGGATGACCAACTCAAATGCCTGGCTAGCTCAATATTGTTGTGAGCCGGAGCCCGTCGCTTTCACTGGATGACTCGTGAAGCATGCTTCATTTATCTCGCATACTAAACATGTTTTCGTGGAGTAGTACAGGTATGTACTAAATCGCATGTAGTAGGCGAGTTGCAGTATGTACTATATAGTATGTAATATGGACATTGGGACACGGCCCAAGCTCCTTGGTAAGGGCTGGGTAAGGGCGATCAACCTCCTTGTTTACATTTTTACTTGCTTACCGATTGGCTATTTGGATCCTGCCGTCACAGTCATACAACGACTATTTTTTAGTAACTAGTTAGTAGTTACTAGTTAAGACAACGCCTAAATTGCCGTGGTGCAACCGAAATTAGACACCAAACTAATATGCGACTAACTAGTAGCAACTAAGAGTTTAGTCAGTGTTTAGGCATGACTACATGCTTGGGTTTATGGTGCGTTCCAGGCAACCCGTAACTCGTGTTTTTCCGACGTCCTACACGTGAAAATGCTCTGGAATGGCAGTAGCCTACATCGATCTGTACGAGTTCACGGGTGGGAAGTTACGGGTTTGACTGCCATTCCAGAGCATTTTCACGTGTAGGAGGTCGGAAAAACACGAGTTACGGGTTGCCTGGAACGCGTGCTAACTAACGTCACCTCCTACAGGAGCCCAGGTGTCCAATAGCCTTGCTAATGAGCTCGCGATTGCAACTTCACCAGGCGTGAAAAAAACCCTCTGAATCTGAATCAAAAGCAACGTTTGCTAGCCAACACATTTACAAAAAATTATGCCTATAACAGGTTCGAATATTAAGGGCTGCCTAATATTCGTTCGAATACCAGTATTTCTGTCAATATTCGAATTATATTCGAATCCCGAAGTTCGGACTCCCAGCCCTAACGCAGAGAGAGATCAGTTAGAGAGCAGCTGACGCAGAGAGAGATCAGTTAGAGAGCAGCTGACGCAGAGAGAGATCAGTTAGAGAGCAGCTGACACAGAGAGAGAAGAGAGACCAGATGAAGACGCTCTTGTTGTCCTCAGCGTACAGTAGAGGCCTCACACCAGCGGTGAACGCCCAGTTAGGGACATTCCTGAGTCCTGAGAGATTCCCCCAGCGCGTGTGTGTGTGTGTGTGTGTGAGCGTGTGTGTGTGTGTGTGTGTGTGTGTGTGTGTCTGTGTGTGTGTGTGTGTGTGTGTGTGTGTGGTGTGTGTGTGTGAGCGTGTGTGTGTGTGTGAGCGTGTGTGAGCGTGTGTGTGTGTGTGAGCGCGTGTGTGTGTGTGTCAGCCCCTGGCCCTCTGCCCAAGGCGGTAGCCAGCTGGAGGAATGTCCAGACGCTGAATGGAGAATGAGGGTCTCCCTCTGACCTCTGACCTCTGCGCCCAGAGAACTGGAGACCTGTTGTTCACCCTCAGACAATCACCCCCCTGTCCTGCCCCCTGCCTCGCCCCCCAACCAGACCTGGGGCAAATACTATCTGCAAAATACCCTCAAATAGACTAGGCTTGATTTAGGTTACCCACCACAATACAATCAATAGGGCAGTGAAACTGTGGTAAATATTGTATTGTTTTTGTAGGCATGCATGTTATACTACTTAAGTTTGTAATGATGTTGAAATGTTATGATGTTATGTAATGTGTATTTTAAATCGTATGGCTTAATCCATCAGCCCAGGGACTATGGGTGTAATTTAGCAGCTGCTAATTCTGGTGCAATTGCCTTTTAATTGTGCGCTGTCCTCGTTAAACTAAACAATAACATGAAATGAAACTAACATAAGTACGCTCAAATGGTAAATGGTAAATGGTAAATGGTAAATGGACTGCACTTATATAGCGCTTTTCCACCTTAGCGGCACTCAAAGCGCTTTACAATGGCCTCTCATTCACCCATTCACACACACATTCACACACCAATGGCGGTAGCTGCCATGCAAGGTGCTAACCTGCTCATTGGGAGCAATTTGGGGTTAGGTGTCTTGCTCAAGGACACTTCGACATGTGGACAGTCGGAGCTGGGATTCGAACCGCTGACCCTTCGATCACTGAACGACCCGCTCTACCAACTGAGCTACAGCCGCCCCCCCACTAACATGCGTACGCTGAAGTGTGTGATGCGTATATCTGACCCAGACCTCCTGGTCCCGACAGGACGACCATCTGTGACCTGTACACCATGCCCCGCGTGGCCGAGCCCGTCTGGCTCACCATGATGTCCGGGGCCCCGGAGAAGAACCAGCTGTGTGGGGAGTTCATGAGGGAGCTGTCCCTGCTCATAGAGCAAGCCTCCAAGAACCAGTAAGAGCCCGCTCACCTGGTACACACACTCACACACACACACACACATCATACACGTGCACACACACACACACACACACACACACAAACACACACACACAACATACACACACACAGACACATCACACACACACAACATACACACACACACACACACACAACACACACACACATCACGCACGCGCACACACACATACATCATACACTCACACACACACACACACACACACACACACTCACACTCACACACCACATTTGTTGCACATGACTCACCCTCCACCAGCCTGTGAGTCATGAGACAGGAATAGGGAAGTGGTCCGTGGAGGAGAAGTGACTCACGACCAGAGAGAGACCAGAGAGAGACCAGAGAGAGACCAGAGAGAGAGAGACCAGAGAGAGACCAGAGAGAGAGACCAGAGAGAGACCAGAGAGAGACCAGAGAGAGACCAGAGAGAGACCAGAGAGAGACCAGAGAGAGAGACCAGAGAGAGACCAGAGAGAGACCAGAGAGAGAGACCAGAGAGAGACCAGAGAGAGACCAGAGAGAGAGAGACCAGAGAGAGGCCAGAGAGAGACCAGAGAGAGACCAGAGAGAGAGACCAGAGAGAGAGACCAGAGAGAGACCAGAGAGAGACCAGAGAGAGAGACCAGAGAGAGACCAGAGAGAGACCAGAGAGAGACCAGAGAGAGACCAGAGAGAGAGAGACCAGAGAGAGGCCAGAGAGAGACCAGAGAGAGGCCAGAGAGAGGCCAGAGAGAGGCCAGAGAGAGACCAGAGAGAGACGCGCTCGTCTGACAGAAACTATGAGAGAGTTCTGCTTGTTTTTTACCCTCCCAGCCTTTTTGTAATCAGTAGTAATAGGGAGCGGCCATAAGACCAAAAAACGCCCCCCCCCAATGCCTGTTCTGCTCCCCTTGACCTTTGACCCGTGTGTCTGGCTCCCAGGTTTCTCCCCGCCCTCCTGACGGCCGTCCTAACCAATCACCTGGCCTGGGTTCCCACGGTGATGCCCAATGGGCAGCCGCCAATCAAGATCTTCCTGGAGAAGCACTCCTCCCAGAGCGTGGACATGCTGGCCAAGACACACCCCTACAACCCTCTCTGGGCACAGCTGGGTGAGAACACACACACACACACACACACACACACACACACACACACACACCCCTACAACCCGCTCTGGGCCCAGCTGGGTGAGAACACACACACACACACACACACACACACACACACACACACACACCCCTACAACCCGCTCTGGGCCCAGCTGGGTGAGAACACACACACACACACACACACACACACACACACACACACACACACACACCCCTACAACCCTCTCTGGGCACAGCTGGGTGAGAACACACACACACACACACACACACACACACACACACACACACACCCCTACAACCTGCTCTGGGCCCAGCTGGGTGAGAACACACACACACACACACACACACCCCTACAACCCGCTCTGGGCCCAGCTGGGTGAGAACACACACACACACACACACACACACACACACACACACACACACACACACACACACACCCCTACAACACGCTCTGGGCACAGCTAGGTGAGAACACACACACACACACACACACACACACACACACACACAACCCCCTCTGGGCCCAGCTAGCTAAGATATAAACTTGATATCAGCTGAATACTCCAACTATGAAAAGTAGGACAACATCCCCCCCTGGTGGTGGATTAGGTCACTACGCTGTGGGAGAACACGCCCAGGTTCTTCCAGATTTAACTCCTCACACTTTTTAAACACACATTACAATTTGTAAAAAGCAAATGTTTAGTTAATGTAAGTTTGAGTGTCATGTGGAAGGAACAGTCAGCCAAACGTGGTCCCGATCACGTGGTCAGAGCAACTACAAGTGGCAGTAAAATAATATTACAACCCACAACCACCAGGGGCAGTAGAGCACTGACAATCTGGTTGCCGTTGTTTGTTGTAGACAGGGAGGAAATCTATTCAAATGTTTGAGATAATTACACTATTGAAGACATCCTTTTCACTCTCATTCACCATTGGGCCTATGGACCTTCATTATGTTCATGAATGGATATTAGTCCATTAATTGCAGAAGTGTTTGAATGACAAACGTTAGCGAGTGAACGACACGAACAGGACAGAGTTGCCACCATTTTGTGAACTTTTTATACCGGAAACAGACAGGGCATAACCTGGAAACAGACAGTTCATAACCTGGAAACAGACAGTTCATAACCTGGAAACAGACAGGTCATAACCTGGAAACAGACAGGTCATAACCTGGAAACAGACAGGTCATCATCATCATCATCATCTTCATCCGCTTATCCAGGGTCGGGTCGCGGAGGCAGCAGCTCCAGCAGGGGGCCCCAGACATCCCTTTCCCTAGCAGCATCAACCAGCTCTGCCTGGGGAATCTTTAGCCGCTCACAGGCCAGTGCGGAGATATAGTCCCGCCACCTAGTCCTGGATCCACCCCGCGGCCTCCTCCCAGCCGGACACGCCTGGAACACCTCCCTAGGGAGGCGCCCAGGAGGCATCCTCACTAGATGCCCGAACCACCTCAACTGGCTCCTTTCGACGCAAAGGATCAGCGGCTCTACTCCGAGTCTCTCCCGGATGACTGAACTTCTCACCCGATCTCTCAGGGAGACCCCAGCCACCCTCCGGAGAAAACTCATTTCGGCCGCTTGTATCCGTGATCTCGTTCTTTCGGTCATGACCCATCCTTCATGACCATAGGTGAGGGTGGGGACGAAGATAGACCGGTAGATCGAGAGCTTTGCCTTTTGGCTCAGCGCTCTTTTCGTCACAACAGTGCGGTAAAGCGACTGCAGAACCGCACCAGCTGCTCCGATTCTCCGGCCAAACTCCCTCTCCATGGTTCCCTCACTCGTGAACAAGACCCCCAGATACTTGAACTCCTTCACTTGGGGTAAGGACTCATTTCCTACTCGGAGCGGACAGGCCACCGGTTTCCTGCTGAGAACCATGGCCTCAGATTTAGAAGTGCTTATTCTCATCCCAGCCGCTTCACACTCAGTTGCGAACCTATCCAGAGAGTGCTGGAGGTTGCAGGCAGCTGATGCCATCAGGACCACATCATCTGCAAAAAGCAGCGACGTGATCCCCAGCTCACCGAACTGCAAACCCACCTCCCCCCGGCTACGCCTCGATATCCTGTCCATGAAAATCACAAACAGGATTGGTGACAAAGCGCAGCCCTGGCGGAGGCCAACACCCACCGGAAAGGAAGACGACTTACTGCCGAGGACCCGGACACAGCTCTCGCTCTGGGTGTACAGGGATTGGATGGCCCTAAGTAGGGACCCCCTCACCCCATACTCCCGCATAACCCTCCACAAGACCTCTCGAGGGACCCGGTCGTAAGCCTTCTTCAAGTCCACAAAACACATGTAGACAGGTTGGGCAAACTCCCAAGCCCCCTCCAAGATCCTTGCGAGAGTGAAGAGCTGGTCGGTAGTTCCACGACCAGGACGAAATCCGCATTGTTCCTCTTCGATCTGAGGTTCGACTATCGGCCGGACCCTCCTTTCCAGCACCTTGGAGTAAACTTTCCCTGGGAGGCTGAGTAATGTGATGCCTCTATAATTCGCACACACCCTCAGGTCCCCTTTTTTGAATGTTGGGACCACCACCCCAGTCTGCCACTCCTTCGGCACTGACCCAGACTTCCACGCAATGTTACAGAGGCGTGTCAACCAAGACAGCCCCTCTACACCCAGCGCCTTCAGCATTTCTGGACGGATCTCATCAGTCCCTGGGGCTCTGCCACTGTGGAGTTGTTTGACTACCTCAGTGACCTCCTCCAAGGACATTGACGACCCCCCATCATCTTCCGGCTCTGCCTCGATCGTAGAGGGTGGGTTAGTCGGGTTCAGGAGTTCCTCAAAGTGCTCCTTCCAACGCTCCTCAGTTGAGGTCAGCAGTGTCCCCTCCTTGCTGTATACAGCTTGGATGGTCCCCCGCTTTCCCTTCCTGAGGTGTCTGATGGTCTTCCAGAAACACTTTGGTGCCGACCGAAAGTCCTTCTCCATGGTTTCACCGAACTCCTCCCACACCCGCTGCTTTGCCTTGGTCACGGCCAAAGCCGCAGCCCTCCGGGCCAGTCGATACCCTGCAACTGTTTCTGGGGTCTCCCGGGCTAACATAACCCGGAAGGCCTCCTTCTTCAGTCGGACGGCTTCCCTCACCACCGCTTTCCACCACGGTGTCCGAGGGTTACCGCCCCTTGAGGTACCTATGGCCCTCAGGCCACAGCTCCCAGCCGCAGCTTCAGCAATGGAGGCTTTGAACACCGACCACTCATGCTCGATGTCCCCAACCTCCACAGGGATGCCTGAGAAGCTCCGCCGGAGGTGGCAATTGAAATCTCTCCGGACAGGCTCTTCCTCCAGACGTTCCCAGTTCACCCTCACTACACGCTTGGGTTTTCCAGGTCTGTCCAGAAGTTTCCCCCGCCATCGAAACCAGCTCACCACCAGATGGTGATCAGTGGACAGCTCTGCCCCTCTCTTTACCCGAGTGTCCAAAACGCATGGCCTCAGATCAGATGATACGATAACGAAATCGATCATCGACCTTCGGCCTAAGGTGTTCTGATGCCAGGTGTACTTGTGGGCATCCTTGTGTTCGAACATGGTGTTTGTTATGGACAAACCGTGACTAGCACAGAAGTCCAACAACAAAACACCACTCGGGTTCAGATCGTGGTGGCCATGCCGCCCAATCACGCCCCTCCAAGTTTCTCCATCATTGCCTATGTGTGCATTGAAGTCCCCCAGTAGGACACTGGAGTCCCCTGCAGGAGCCCCCAAAAGGACTCCACTCAGGGTCTGCAGGAAGGCTGAGTACTCTGAACTGCTGTTCGGTGCATAAGCACAAACCACAGTCAGAGTCCCCCCCCCCACAGTCCTAAGGTGCAGGGAGGCGACCCTCTCGTCCACTGGGGTGAACTCCAGCACAGAGGCGCTCAGCTGGGGGCTAGCTAGTATAGCCACACCTGCCTTACGCCTCATACCGTGAGCAACTCCGGAGAAGAACAGGGTCCAACCCCTATCCAGGAGTTTGGTTCCGGTGCCGGTGCTGTGCGTGGAGGTTAGCCCCACCAGGTGTATTTGGTATCGCTCTACCTCCCTCACAAGCTCCGGCTCCTTCCCCCCCAGCGAGGTCACGTTCCATGTCCCCAGAGCCAGCCTTTGCCGCCCGGGTCCGGTCCGTTGGTGCCCCCTGCCTTCACCGCCACCTAGTTGGCAGCGCACCCGACCCCGACAATTCCTCCCGCGGGTGGTGGGTCCACGTGGAAACAGACAGGTCATAACCTGGAAACAGACGGGGCATAACCTGGAAACAGACATGTCATAACCTGGAAACAGACGGGGCATAACCTGGAAACAGACAGGTCATAACCTGGAAACAGACAGGTCATAACCTGGAAACAGACAGGAAACAGACAGGGCATAAACAGGAAACAGACAGGTCATAACCTGGAAACAGACAGGTCATAACCAGGAAACAGACAGGAAACAGACAGGAAACAGACAGGTCATAACCTGGAAACAGACAGGAAACAGACAGGTCATAACCTGGAAACAGACAGGAAACAGACAGGTCATAAACAGGAAACAGGAAGCAGGCTCAATAGAATGTTTACATTTCCTCCTCTGCAGCAGCAGCCTAACGTTTGCTAACCTTCTAGAAAATCATCTTGTTTCTACACTTATAATATATATTTCTCAGTCAAAATGAGTCATAATTGATACATATTATGAAAGCCAAGGGTTTGTTTTATTACAATCTGTTAAAAGCCCCAAACGGACAAAACGGTTCACTTCACATTTCCCATGAATAAACCATTGAGACATCCCACTCATTTCTATAGAGTGCGTCACATATACACAATACCATGTACATTATATACACTATATAATACAAAGAATATACGAGGTTAAACTATAGGCAGTTATAGGCTAAACAGGCCGACTGCCAGACGAATAGAGTTTGCTTGCTCAACGGCGCCTCCTGGTGGCTATTGTGCCACACTGTATAAGGAGGTGGTCTGAAGTGGTCCGAACGCTCCTCTATAGGGATGGGTTTAAAAAATCGATTCATCGATTCTGAATCAAATGTTTCAGAATCGATTCATGAATCCCAAAATCGATCTTTTATTTAATGAATGACTGAATAAATGAAGGAATGAATAGTTCATTAATTCATTCAATGATTCATTCATTCATTCATTTTTGGAAATCAGTATCGATACCCAGCCCTAGTATTGATGTGTTGCATAACTTGGCAGTCATGTAATTAAGGTTACAGCTAAAAAAAACAAAAAAACAGGTTTTAGTAACACTAACCGAATCGATATTGAATCAAATCGAATTGAATCGTGATAATCGATTCTGAACCTTGTGAATCGGAATCGAATCGATTCTTGAAATTCGAATCAATACCCAGCCCTACTCCTCTAAAACGTCTCTAAACTTGTCTGCCGTTGTCGTAGTCGCCCTGACCCTGTGGAGGGGCGAGGTATTGAAGCTTGTCTGACTGTGTTTATATTCTCCCCCTGCATGCTGGCCCAGCCCAGTAACCTGTGTGTTTATATTCTCCCCCTGCATGTGGGGCCCAGCCCAGTAACCTGTGTTTATATTCTCCCCCTGCATGTCGGGCCCCGCCCAGTAACCTGTGTGTTTATATTCTCCCCCTGCATGTCGGGCCCAGCCCAGTAACCTGTGTTTATATTCTCCCCCTGCATGTGGGGCCCCGCCCAGTAACCTGTGTTTCTATTCTCCCCCTGCATGTCGGGCCCAGCCCAGTAACCTGTGTTTATATTCTCCCCCTGCATGTCGGGCCCCGCCCAGTAACCTGTGTGTTTCTATTCTCCCCCTGCATGTCGGGCCCCGCCCAGTAACCTGTGTGTTTATATTCTCCCCCTGCATGTCGGGCCCAGCCCAGTAACCTGTGTTTATATTCTCCCCCTGCATGTCGGGCCCCGCCCAGTAACCTGTGTTTATATTCTCCCTGCATATCGGGCCCCGCCCAGTAACCTGTGTGTTTATATTCTCCCCCTGCATGTCGGGCCCAGCCCAGTAACCTGTGTTTATATTCTCCCCCTGCATGTCGGGCCCCGCCCAGTAACCTGTGTGTTTATATTCTCCCCCTGCATGTCGGGCCCAGCCCAGTAACCTGTGTTTATATTCTCCCCCTGCGTGTCGGGCCCAGCCCAGTAACCTGTGTTTATATTCTCCCCCTGCATGCCGGGCCCAGCCCAGTAACCTGTGTTTATATTCTCCCCCTGCGTGTCGGGCCCCGCCCAGTAACCTGTGTGTTTCCCTGGTGTCCAGCCCAGTAACCTGTGTGTTTCCCTGGTGTCCAGGCGACCTGTACGGGGCCATCGGCTCCCCGGTGCGTCTGTCCAAGACCGTGGTGGTGGGGAGGAGGCAGGAGCTGGTCCAGAGGCTGCTCTACCTGCTCACCTACTTCATCCGCTGCTCCGAGCTGCTGGAGACGCACCTGCTGGAGAGCCACGAGGACGAGGCCATCGTCATCCCCGGCTCCCTCATCACCACGTCGCTGCGCCCGGGGGAGGTGGAGGAGTCGGAGTACGTGCTGGTCACCGTCCACAAGCCCAGCGGGGACTACCTCCGCCAGGGGGAGCAGGGGCTGGGGCCCGGGGCGGAGGCTGGTTCTGGGGCCGGGCCTCAGGCTGGTTCTGGTTCTGGTTCTGGGGCCGGGCCTCAGGCTGGTTCTGGTTCTGGTTCTGGGGCCGGGCCTCAGGCTGGTTCTGGTTCTGGTTCTGGGGCCGGGCCTCAGGCTGGTTCTGGTTCTGGGGCCGGGTCTCAGGCTGGTTCTGGTTCTGGTTCTGGGGCCGGGTCTCAGGCTGGTTCTGGTTCTGGTTCTGGGGCCGGGCCTCAGGCTGGTTCTGGTTCTGGACCCGGACCGGAGACCGAGTCTCAGGACGAGGACAGAGACAGTAGCTACAGCCTGCAGAGCAGCACCTATACAGACACGGAGGCGGAGCCTGCCACTGCTAGCCACACCCCCGAGGAGGAGGAGGGGGATGAGGAAGAGGAGGAGGAGGAGGAGGACAGCAGTCAGAGCCAGAGCTCCAGGAGCAGTGTCCTCCAGACGGGTCACTGCCCGGCCGCTGCGCCCGGCGTTCGGACAGAGGAGGCCGAGGAGACCGGGGAGGCCCAGGCCAGCCCCGCCCTCAGCCCCGCCCTCAGCCTCGCCCCCAGCCCCGCCCTCACCCCCACCCTCAGCCCTGCCCCCAGCCCCGCCCTCACCCCCACCCTCAGACCTGCCCCCAGCCCCGCCCCCAGCCCCGCCCTCACCCCCGCCCTCAGCCCCACCCCCAGCCCCGCCCCGAGCCCCTCCCTCAGCCCCGCCCTCAGCCCTGCCGTCACCCCCGTCCTCAGCCTCACCCCCGCCCTCACCCCCGCCCTCAGCCCCGCCCCCAGCCCCGCCCTCAACCCCGCCCTCAGCCCCGCCCTCAGCCCCATCCTGCAGAGGGAGTCCGGCAGCCCCCCCTGCGTGGAGGCCAGGCTGGAGACTGTGACGCCCGTGGGCTCCGCCTCCCCCAGGGAGCAGGCGTGTGTGCGGGAGGCGGAGCGTCAGGTGACCCCGGAGGTCAGGCCCAGCCCGGAGGTCAGGCCCAGCCCGGAGGTCAGGCCCAGCCCTGTGGAGGAGTCCGAGGCTGGGGAGGCCGGGGAGGCCGGGGCAGCTCGTAGTCTGCCCATCAAGGTGTTCCGGTCCACAAGTATCCCTCTGGAGAAGAAGCCCCCAGATAAGAACCTGCCCCCGCCAGTACCGGTACCGGGGTCGTTCCCGGGGCGGGCGGGGCTCCGGTCTGGGGAGGAGGAGGGGGAGGAGCCGGCCACCAAGGTGACCTTCCTGATCGGGGACTCGATGTCACCGGAGTCCGACACCGAGAGCCGCAGGAGGAAGGTGGAGGAGGAGATCAGGAAGCACAAGAAACACCAGGACAAACACGCGCAGCAACAACACAGACAACAACAACAACAACAATATCATAATCGTCAACAACAACAACAATATCATAATCATCAACAACAGCAATATCATCATCAACAACAACATCATCAACAACAACAACATCAACAACAACAACAACATCAACAACAACAACATCAACAGCAGCAGCAGAGGGTGAGCAGTGTAGAGCAGAGAGGCAGAGGCGCAGGACTGGAGTCAGAGAGCAGCTCGTTAGTCGTGGACCAAACCCAGACCAAGGAGGCGGGCGTTAAGGAGGGCGCTCTGCTGAGGGTGTCCAGCCAGATCGCCCGCTGGACCCCGGCCGCCAGCGAGGAGAGCATGGACCTCTTCGACGAGTACTTCAGCGACGACAACCCCGTGGAGACGAGCACCATCAGCGACGTGGCCGAGCGGCGGCAGGAGGCCAGCGGCACGGACAAAACCCAGAAAGAGCTGCTGGACCCGTCGGGGGCGGGGGGGAGGGGGGGCGGGGCCGGGGGGGAGGGGGGCGGCGAGGCCCAGGGGGGCCGTCGCCGCCGCTGTGGGTCAAATGACCCCTGGGAGGCCAGCGGCTGCCGGGGCTGCTTGGGGGAGCAGGACAAGGGCATCGTGATCTCGGTCACCGAGCCCCCGGGGGACAGGAAGAAGACCCCGCCCAGCGAGTGGGACATCCCCCGGAACGAGAGCTCGGACAGCGCGCTGGGGGACAGCGAGAGCGAGGACGCAGGACAGGACGTCCACCGGGGGAACGAGGGGTTCTACGGGGGGGACGCCGACCAGGAGGACTGGCAAGAGGAGGTGGTGGTCCCACTACCCGGGTGAGGAGCAGGCAGAGACCACACACACACACACACACACACACACACACACACACACACACACCGTTACAATACACACACACACACCGTTACTATACACACACACACACACACACACCATTACATACACACACACACACACACACACCGTTACTATACACACACACACACACATACACCATTACATACACACACACACACACACACACACACAGTTACAATACACACACACACCATTACTATACACACACACACACCATTACTATACACATTACTACACACACACACAGTTATATTACACACACACACCGTTACAATACACACACACACACACCATTACTATACACACACACACACACACACACACACACACCATTACTACACACACACACACACCGTTACAATACACACACACACACACCATTACATATACACACACACACACCGTTACAATACACACACACAAACACCATTACTATACACACACACACACACACACACACCATTACAATACACACACTCACACACACCATTACTATACACACACACACACCATTACAATACACACACTCACACACACCATTACTATACACACACACACACCATTACTATACACACACAAACACACACACACCATTACACATACACACACACACACCATAACATATACACTTGCACACACACACACCCGTGTGTTCATAGACGATGCTCATGTTTGTGTTTCCCCGCAGGGCCAAGCTGGTGGAGAACTTCTCCAGACCGAGCATCGCTAACTTTGGACGCTCTCTGTTCGGAGGCTACTGTCCCACCTACGTCCCCGACTTCGTCCTCCACGGCCTGCCCAACGACGAGCGCCTGAGACAGGGACTCATAGCTGACCTGGCTCACGCCATCCAGGTAGGACACACTGGGGACACACAGGAGACACACAGGAGACACACTCAGGACACACACACACACAGGAGACACACACAGGACACACACACACACAGGAGACACACAGGAGACACAGACAGGACACACACAGGACACACACAGGACACACACACAGGACACACAGGAGACACACAGGAGAGACACACAGGACACACAGGAGACACACAGGAGACACACAGGACACACACTCAGGACACACACACTGGAGACACACAGGAATGTAATTGTGATGTCCATATTAAATAAAAGTTTCATTCATTCACTCACTCACTCACTCACTCACTCACTCACTCACTCACTCACTCACTCACTCACTCACTCACTCACTCATTCATTCACTCCATTCATTCTCACTCACTCACTCACTCACTCACTCACTCACTCACTCACTCACTCACTCACCCCCCCTCTCCCCTGCGTTTGACCCCCCAGCACCCCGTCCTGGACGAGCCCATCGCGGAGGCCGTCTGCATCATAGCCGACACGGACAAGTGGACGGTCCAGGTGGCCAGCAGCCAGAGGAGAGCCACCGACGGCAGCAAGCTGGGCAAAGAGGTGCTGGTGTCCAGTCTGGTGTCCAGTCTGCTGCAGTCCACTCACCAGCTCTACAAACTCAACCTCTCACCCAACTTCGTAAGTGATATGACCGTTACCGTCGGCGTTAACGCCGTTATTGCGTGTTTCACAGTTCAAGGATTTGAATGGACGCCTTAAAATTAGGGATGCACCGATAACGTTGTTTTCCCACTGACGTCCAATCATCTATGATCCATACGCTGCCGATACCGTTGTTTTTGTTTTGATATACAGTACCGGCTGGTATAGCAGTATTATATCAGTATTACAGGTCTTACATAGGCTACATTTCATCTATCAAAGTGTGAAAAGTTTCCACATTCATTTTTTTCTATGTCAGTATTTACTTGATCATTTATGTAAACAAAACCGTGGGAAGTCCACTTTGTTGACATCAAGCCAGCTAGCTAGCTAGCTTTCAAGATGGCGATGACTGATGTCTTCTGCTTAGCCGTCACAGGGGTGATGTCAGCAGATGAATGTGAAGTTGTTTTTAACGGGCATTGCACTAGTTTTTAATGAGCCACTATTATATCCCTGCGTTCTCCCTTTTCTTCTCTTTTTGTCTCTCTCCCTCTCTCTCTCCCACTCTCTCCCTCTCTCTCCCTCTCCCTGCTCTCTCCCTCTCCCTCTCTCTCTTCCGCTCTCTCCCTCTCTCTCCCTCTCCCTCCCCTCTCTCTCTCCCTCTCTCTCCCTCTCTCTCCCTGCTCTCTCCCTCTCCCTCCCTCCCTCTCTCTCCCTCTCCCTCCCTCTCTCTCCCTCTCTCTCCCTCTCTCTCTCCCTCTCTCTCTCTCCCTCCCTCTCCCTCTCTTTCTCCCTCTCTCTCCCTCCCTCCCTCTCTCTCCCTCTCTCCTGTCCACAGTGTATAATGCACCTGGAGGACCGTCTCCAGGAGATCTACTTCAAGAGTAAGATGCTGGCTGAGTACCTGAAGGGTCAGGCCAGGGTGCACGTCAAGGAGCTGGGCATGGTCCTCGGGTGAGCAGAACCACAAACAAACATTCACCTAACGTTGCATGTTAACAGATGTTCAGTTGATGGTATGAGGGTTAGCAGGTCATCTGAAGGGTTCCTCAGAGTAAAGGGTTAGTTTGTTTGGTTGGTAGTGTGCAGCCATCCTGCCCTGCCCAGGGGGGTGTGAGGATGCTCATGGAAGAATGTTTTCCATTCCAAGCCCGTTCTCTTTGTTGTGGTTTCAGGATTGAGTCCAGTGACCTCCCCTTGTTGGCAGCGGTCGCCAGCACTCACTCCCCCTATGTGGCCCAGATCCTGCTCTAGACCGCCGGGGCGCTAGAGGGGGCGGAGCCTCGCGGGCAGACAGACGCCGCAGACGGACACTGTGTCTTACTGGCAGCCAGCATGCCCCCTGGAAGGCAACCACCTTCAGTGGTCAACTGTGACCCCAACACAGCTGACTGTGCACTACTCTGCTCCCAAGATGTCCACCTGCAGGCTTCTAGAGAGGATAAACCCTCCGACATCAATAACCTGGGTGACTGCTCCACGGGCGCAGTACTGGCAATACGCCACTAGATGGCAGCATTGCCCTCAGTCGCAGTCACTGAGGCACAGGAAGCTAAACTGGTAACATTTCTCCAGGCTTTCCTGAGAAGACATTCTCCTCCTCTTATACAATGTCTTTTTCTTTACTTTCTTTTTTTGCATCTACACTGTTTTTAGAAGGTTATAGGACAAGAAAGCCAAAGACCTTTCTAATGAGTATGAATGAATAATCAAACTATTGATACTAATATGGTTTAAAATACTGCTTTTCTGTACAATCTTTCATCCATTTATAGGAAGAAAAGCACCCCGCCCCCTTTCTGCACAGGGACTGGACAAAGACGAGGCCGTTTTAATCTTTACTTGTAGTCAATATCATCGGGAATACTATCAAGCTCACTTTATGCCAATTATGTTTTTATGATGATGTTAATGTTTGTTTACAAGTATACCTGCCCTGAATATCTCAACGATCTATTATTTGTTGGGCGGACGTTTTAACCCATCGTGACCGCAGGCCTAGAGACAACTCTTATCTGGCTTATAATTGATACAAAGTGATTATTAATTAAATTCAGCGTTGACATTCTTTATCACAGGTACAGGACTACCTCAGATCTATTATGGGCAACGGATTCTCCATGACTGTGCTTTTTATAGCTGCCCGATTGAAACGCCTGAGGGAAATATTTTTATGCTCTTTTCAATCCGAGGAA
Organism: Borostomias antarcticus; assembly: GCF_949987555.1. Classification (NCBI taxonomy): domain Eukaryota; kingdom Metazoa; phylum Chordata; class Actinopteri; order Stomiiformes; family Stomiidae; genus Borostomias; species Borostomias antarcticus. Next base: position 34,684 of record NW_028176664.1, read on the forward strand.
TGTTCTAGTAAACGGGGCGAACGCAACGCTAGGATCGTTATTGATGAAGGGATGTTCATTTGACTCTTGAGATTGGGAAAATTTATTTGACTTTGAAATACACAGATTATTAGAGATCTATACGGTGGAATAGCGAAATTGGAGAAAAAGATCATCAAATTATATTTTCAAACCAAAATGCTTTAGTATTTTAACACTTTTACACTTTTTATAGCTTTGCCACCACCATTCAATGTTTACGGCTGTTATGCACACTTCAAAGGGAGAGTTTGTGGAATATGTTGGCAATACTACCGGCGTACTGTTGACTCAGATGTGTGGCTGACAAATATTATCAACAATTATATTGATGTGTTGCATTTAATCTAGAAATGAAAAATACAGAAACGGCACCCATGCAATGGAGTCTTAATGGGCTTGAGACATGAATGGATGAGGGGCTTCAGGTCAAGAGGATATATTTTGCTGGTTAAAATGATCATGATGACGTGCTTCACTGTGTGAGACGCTCGGCCACGGCGGGTTGCGCTACTCATCGCTTTTTTGTAAACACCCGGATGTACTTCTCTCCGGGGTACGACTTTATATATTTTCTTTCTTTCTACTTGTATTACGGATAAATTATTTAGTAAGGCGTGTAACAGTTCATGTACAATTGTAAATATTCCGTTTATTTTCATTTATTTGTACATACTGTATGTTCTTTCAATATCGCATTTGCTTTTTCTTGAATTATTCTTTCCCAATTTTATGGGAATGTTGTACAATAAAGATGCCAATGAATCTAAATGCAGCCGCCTCCCTGTGTGAGTGTGAAACATGGTGACAGGACGAGGACACAGCGGTCCCTAACCAGGACGAGGACACAGCGGTCCCTAACCAGGACGAGGACACAGCGGTCCCTAACCAGGACGAGGACACAGCGGTCCCTAACCAGGACGAGGACACAGCGGTCCCTAACCAGGACGAGGACACAGCGGTCCCTAACCAGGACGAGGACACAGCGGTCCCTAACCAGGACGAGGACACAGCGCTCCCTAACCAGGACGAGGACACAGCGGTCCCTAACCAGGACGAGGACACAGCGGTCAAAAAATACACAAAACAGAAAATCAACTGGACATGTTACAGTTACACCATTATTTATAATGCCAGATAATAATGAACTTCAGCCAATCGTCTCTTTTGGTCTGCCTGATAGCGTCGCCATTTTGTTTGTGGGTTTTGGCTTAACAAAGACAAAAGCATGGTTGAACAAACATTGAGCACAAAACTAAAGAAACTGGTTAGGGGACAAAACTGCGTCCATCTTGTTTGGGTCCAGGATGAGATGAAGGAAATCCCCTGACTTCTCCATCAAGCAGCCATGATGACGCTGGCTGGAGATCTTTTTTTTTTTTAGATTTATAGTTTTTATTATTTTAAGAAGACAATACACAAAACGGAACATAATACATAATGAACAGTGAGACAAACATTAAATAACAAACAACAACAAAGTGTTTCAACGGTACACAATCTATTGGGGTATGGAGGGATTAATGATACAGTATGCCAATTCAAACTTCTATCAGGGTCCTTTAAAATGGGTTTCCCATTCGTTCCATTTCAGCAGGTACAACTCTACCTTATTCATAAGTCTGAAGGTCAACTTTTCCAGAGCTGCCAAATGACCTAGCTGACTAAACCAAGTGTTCTGGCAGGAGATCTTATTCAACACCACGCTGACGACGCTACGACTCCTGGTTCAACAGTGTCTCCAAAGTTTTAAGAAACAAACTGCAAACATCGCAAAATAAGTTGGTTAGGATCATATTAAGGTTACCAGCAATTAGCCACCTGGTCACTGCGAGAGCCTGAGATGGCTCAAGGTGGAAGACAATCAATCAATCAATTAACCAATCAGCTTTATTGAAAATACTCATGGTCCATTAAGAAACATACAAATACACTAAATATACTAAACACCTCAAGCTCTACTTTCTGTGGATGTAGAAAGTATGTGGTTCCCTGGGTGAGTTTATACTGAGGCACCAAGCATCGCTTTTGATGTCAAATCAAAATGTACCTGTCAATGGGAAGATGAATTGTAAAGGTGCCCTTTTCATGGTGGATTCTAGTACAAGGGGGGAGACTGACACACTATCTAACTGACACACTCACTCTTGATGTGACACTGGCCAATTTAAAGTCCCCCTCTTTCGGCTGTCTCTGGTAAACTCAGGAAGGCAGGGCTGGAGAAAGAGTGGAGAGAAGGACCGGTTTACGGAGGCCAAGTATAGGTTTTCTAGGTTTACCAAGGCAGTGGAGGAGGCTAAACGAGGGAGACTCCCTCATGGTTGAGAGAGGTGGAAGAAACAAGCAGAACCCAAGTCTCCAGACGCCCCCTAGTGGCACACAGACACATTACAGTTCAAATACTGAATCCAGAACAGCGAACTCAGCCGAACAGAGCATCTCCTCACAATAAAACCTGGGGACCTCAATCTCATCGGCCAAGCTACACTTTAAAACACATCATCAACATGTTATATCATGGCAGGCCTACTGTCAACGACATATTCAGGGACGTGCTGGGACGAAGAAACGACCCTGGAGTCTGAGCCGGCCGCTTCAGTATAGACGGGGTGCTGAGCGCCACCTGGCGGCCGACGGTCGTTATCACCGGCGGCCGTTCTGTGATTGTCCAGAACCTCCAGATGGCCACACGGCCCTGGACATAGTACCGACGGGCCTACCGGGCCCAGGGGCCCAAGACCTCAAGGGGCCCTTTGCATTTGTTGTTGCAGGGACACTGATAGAAATATTGGGTGAGATTCCTTAGACAAACAGAGCCACTATAATGCTGTTATCTGACTCATCCAGACGCTGCATACAGCAAATTCCTTAAGAGTGCATGAAAGGTGCAGAGCAGTGACAGTGACAGTGCTGTCAGGATATTGGCCGCGCCTGATTGGCTGCTTGTCGAGGCTGGCTGCCTGTATGCTAATTCCCTCCCTCTCCCCTCCCCTGGTATTGTTGCCTTGTATTTTGTATGTATTGCACTTTGTATGTCGCTCTTTCTTCCTTTTTATGTGTTATTTGTATTGTGAAGCGCTTTGTGCATTCGTGCTGTGAAAGGTGCTACATAAATAAAACTTACTTACTTACTTACTACAAACTCACACTACACACAATATTCAAATTTGATTTTTTTTTATTTATATTTTCCCTCCAACCATCCCACCTCCACCTCCGCCTCCTCCTCCTCTCTCTCTGGCACCTCCTCCTCTCTCTCTGGCACCTCCTCCTCCTCCTCTCTCTCTGGCACCTCCTCCTCTCTCTCTGGCACCTCCTCCTCCTCCTCTCTCTCTGGCACCTCCTCCTCTCTCTCTGGCACCTCCTCCTCCTCCTCTCTCTCTGGCACCTCCTCTCTCTCTGGCACCTCCTCCTCTCCCTCTGGCACCTCCTCCTCCTCCCTCTCAGAGAGCTAGAGAGAGAGAGAGAGGAGGGAGAGATCTCCCCCCCCCCTCTCTCCCTCACTCTCTCCGGCTCACTGAGAGAGAGACAGAGAGCAAGAGAGTGTGTCTCTCTGTCTCGCCCTCAATAAGCCAGAGAGAGTGAGGGAGAGAGGGGGGGGGGAGATCTCTCCCTCCTCTCTCTCTCTCTCTAGCTCTCTGAGAGGGAGAAAGAGGGAGAAGTCCTCCTCTCTGGCACGCTCCCTCAGTCTGGCTCCTCCGCTGTGGCTCTCTCTCTCTGCTGCTTTCGGGCTTTTATACACCTCCTCTGCCACGTCACAAGGGCGTTCTGTGACGTCACGATCATACACCTCCTTTGTCACGTCACAAGGGCGTTCTGTGACGTCACGATTTACAAGGCTCGTTTTGACAAAACCACCAGGTTTGTGCGTCACAGGGGAGTTCCTGAATCACTGTAAATCACTTGATTGGCACTTTTAGCTCCAGGTCTGACAGGGTAGTAGGCTGGACGTAGTGAGCTCGGGATGATCTTGCTTCTTTCTATCCAGAGGAGAGACCGGTGCTATAAACTAGCTGGCTCATTCTAGCAGCCTATTATAAACTAGCTGGCTCATTCTAGCAGCCTATTATAAACTAGCTGGCTTATTCTAGCAGCCTATTCTAGCAGCAGCGCTCCGTTCATAACAACGCAGGTGCCGTCATGAGTATCCTGAATTTGGCGTTAATATTATAATAGCCTAAAACTCTCTCGTTCAAAGAAAAGTAGTCGAACTAAGTTAAAAAGGCTTTATTGAGATGCCGCTATACGCATGGTAGGGCGTTAGGTCACGTGACTTAAGGTGGACGTTAGGCAGAATGCTACAAAATACAACTAACAGATGTCCCTTTGTGCTAAATATATGACAAATAAATGACAATATAATTGTTATATTTCAAGATTAAAACATACCCATATGTGTTTTCTCTTCGTTTGTATTGTTTTGTCAATGTACTTTTTAATAAATATACGTTATGAGATCAATATTTACAGCGACAGGCCCATAGAAGGTCCGGTTCCGCGGGATTTCACTTTTTAGCGCTGGCCGCAAAACCTGGTGTGGATCATTATCCTTCCTTCGCAAACCACAGTAACAAAAACTGGACTGGATTCAAGTGATTTACGCTTGCTAAGCCTCACCCCGACCTCAACAAGTGTGTTGACAAAGAAGATCGCGGAATTTGACAGAAATACGAGGTAAGAACTGTTTCACTTACGTGTTATGACAGCTTTTTTTTTTCTGATTTGTATTCACAACATAGCTAGTTAGCAACTACAAGGTCTAAACTAAATTTTGATATATAGGTTGTAAGTGGCTGATCCCAATCCGTGATGCGATCCGGGTTTTTTCATGGTGATGTGAGGAAAACTAGCGGCAGTCAGCAGCTTGCGGCAGTTTCTAACGTTAGTTGGCTTCGGTCTAATGTTTAGCTAACCAAATCACTGTAATACAAAGCTGTTAGATTGCAGATATCATATATCATATCACTAATAAAATAGCTACGAAGCTTCTGATCTGTGGGTTAGAGGAGGGAGGGAGAGAGATGCGCTTCTGCTCTGCGAGTGAGGGAGAGATGAGCTTCTGCTCTGAGAGACAGGGGGGAGAGGCGTTTCTGCTAGGGAGTTGTAGTATATTTTGACCAGTATAATCACAAGTTATATTATAGTGAATTTCATATGCAGATCTGTTTAACTGAACTATTAAACTGTCTAACTTTAGACAAGGTAACAAAGAACAGGACAATTTTGGGTAACACCTCTTTTCATATAACCAAGAGAGAGATCTCTGTGTTAGTTCAGTTCATCCTAGACCATTGGCAAGTGAACTCATCACAACTGCAGTGTGATTTTTGATGCCAGAGATTCAATAAAAGTATTGAAACTGGCATCGACGGATCTGATTCTTCTTCCTTACAACCAGAAACGAAATAGATTACAGAGTGAGAGAGAGGGAAAGACACCCTTCTGTTATGGGAGTTTCCAATGTTGAGTGCCCTGAGGGAGTGGCCTACTCAACTCAGGATATATAAACAGCACAGTCACCCCTCTCCTAAAGAAACCTCTCTCTCTCGACCCCTCTGATGTCAAAAACTGCAGACCGGTTTCCCTTCTATCCTTTCTATCCAAAACACTTGAACGTGCTATCTTTAACCAACTGTCTTTGTACCTCCACCAGAACGACCTCCTAGATCCCCACCAGTCCGGGTTCAAGGCTAGCCACTTGACAGAGACCTGGCCATCACCATTGAAGACACAGTGGTGACCCCGACTCGGACTGCGAGGAATCTGGGTGTGACCCTGGATGACCAACTGTCATTTTCCGCACATGTCACATCCGTCACACGCTCCTGCAGATTCATGCTTTACAACATCAGGAGGATTTGCCCTTTCCTCACTAATGAAACGGCGCAGGTACTCATCCAGGCCCTGGTCATCTCCGCCTGGACTACTGCAACTCCCTCCTTGCTGGGGCCCCGGCGTCAGCCATTAAACCTCTGGAACTTATCCAGAAAGCTGCTGCTCGCCTGGTGTTCAACCACCCCAAGTTCTCCCACACAACTTCCCTCCTCCGTTCCCTACACTGGCTCCCTGTAGCAGCTCGCATCCAGTTAAAAACTCTGTCACTAACCTACAGGGCAATGAAAGGAACAGCCCCCTCCTACCTCCAGGCCATGGTCAAACCCTACACCCCCTCCCGACCGCTACGCTCTGCTACCTCGGGGCGACTGGTTGCCCCGTCACTCCGAGGCCCCTGCGGCCGATCGACACGGAGGAAAAAGAAAAGGATTCAGCCCCAGTGTGGTACGCTGCCACTGTGCTCCAGATCACAAAAAGAAGAGCAAACCCTCTGAACATCCTGTATAAAATAAAGTATGATGTTGGGGATGAATGGGAATTCCCTCTGTTACAAGACCTACAAATTGGAGACCTTAGCATTGAAAATTGAAGTTTAGAGCGCATTTGTAACATTCTCTCTCTCTCTTTCTCTCTGTCTCTCTCTCTCTTTCTCTCTCTCTCTCTCTCTCTCTCTCTCTCTCCTTCTCTCTCTCTCTCTCGAATTAGGTTTAGAGCCTATGTATTTCCTTTTAAAGGATACAAAATCAAAACAACATTTTATTCATATGTACATACTTATGAGTTTGTAATCAGTATTATTATAAACAGTAAACTATTTTAATTTTACAATGTCTAAAATCTCATTTTTGTCATTTTAGAGTGGTTTAGTCATAGTATTTGAATTGTCTAGTACAGCCTATTCATGTTAAACCTTTAGGATTGGGATCATGAGGTTGCCAAATTCATCCTTTTTGATCTTATATTGATCTTATATTGTAGTAATATTTACATGAAAAATGGGCATATCATAACTAAGCATAGTGCACAGTACTTCGCCTATTATACAAATCATTTTCATAATATTTAAAATCACAATTTATGAATTAATCACATATAACTTCAGAACAAAGGGAACAATGTTACTTGTAACAAGTTAACACTTTATTTTAAATGATTAAAGTGAATGGATCTCTTAAAATGGTCTTTAAACATGATTTCCGCATAAATTAACACATCTATTTGCATATTATTTGATTAATTAGCATAATATTTTCAGAAAATGTTTTTTGAAATGTCAAACATAGTAGTCTCTATCATCCCTGAACATTTCATTACAATTTAACTAACCTATCTTAAGCTATGAAGGAAAGTATGTAAAGCGTAGAGGGAAAAAAGGTCCATTTGGTGCCATTCTAGAACACAGGTGTTCCATTGACTTATGCAGTAAGGGGCGCGAGCTTTATGACCCTGCCTCGGGTCACAAAATGGGCTATATCTCAACAATGGTATGTCCAATCTTCATCAAACAAAGTGCTATGTGCTTCTGAGAGTCTGTTCTGGAACACTACTGTATGTATCAATTGTACCAGCAGAAGGTATGTTTAAAATTGGTCCCTAACACCCTACGAATGTTCCAGATAGGATTTTGAGCTCCTAAGTTACGACTTCAAGTCACGACTCACGACTTCATAGTTCCAGTCAAACTGTCTGAATGCGTGGCATTCTGGATAAATGTAAACAAGCCGATATGGTAAAAGCTTGAGATTTGGCCCATTGTCAGAGCTGGCAAGCTAAACATTGTATGCCTAATTTCGCTATGCTAAGAAATCGTACGTTACATTTTATTTATTGACATCATGGACTTTTCGCCGTTTGCATGGTCACGTTCAGGTTTACCTTAATGTTAGCTAGCTAGCACTAGCTATCTCTTTAACATATTTGGGCATCATTACATACACATAGCAGGTTGTAGTGCATAATCGTTTGTATTATTTTGATTACAACGTACACATTTATTTTACGTTGCCCTAAAGTTATCTTTGTCGCCCATGGATGTATTAATAGAACTGGATACAGTCACTCCATTCACTGACCGCTATCAACAATGAAGCCCTATTGAACCGCGCCATCTTGGCAAATTTGTAGTCATTTGACTATTTCCGGTGACTTTTGTACTTGCGCAGTTGTGCTTTTCTGGCTTTCCGGTGACTTTTGTACTTGCGCAGTTGAGCTTTTCTGGCCTACGCGCGTCCACGAATAAGTTCACGAAATGTAGACGCACGTTCCCGGCTCTCTCGGCTCTCCCTGCTTTGATTTAGCAATGAAAACCGGCTTGCATATTAACCTGTTTTTGTCAAATATATCCATTGGAGAAATTATTTTTTCATCCAGGCATCTTAGTTTTAACAGGTTAATTATAGCTGAACATGTTTTGTTTGCTAGTAGATGGTATTCATTCCGTTCGCGATAACGTTATTGCAGCCAGGCTAAATTCCTCCAGGGAGCCAGTGACCGGCGGGTTGAAGAGCTTCACTCCCCGCCAGCAGGAGCTTTGGCCGCTGCTACCGCATCTCGGATAACCCGCTGAGTTCGTGGCTGCTATTTCACATTCGCCCTTGATCAATTTCCAATACCGATCCATGGTGACTGATCCAGTCACCGGAAATAGCCAAATGACTACACATTTAGCCAAGATGGCGCGGTTCAATAGGGCTTCACTTTGGATTTCGAATCCTGGGGGCTTGGTTGTCGCCATACCCATGGGGGCTGCCATCTTGCTTAGAGGGCTGTGTGACGTCAGAGAGCGCAACTGGGAGTACATCGATCTGGTACGAGTTCACGGGTGGGAAGTTACGGGTTTGACTGCCATTCCAGAGCATTTTCACGTGTAGAAGGTCGGAAAAACACGTGTTACGGGTTGCCTGGAACGCGCCATAACTTCCGTAGTTTGACGTATTTCCAATTATTGGCCTAAAATCTAAAATACCTGTTGTCGTCATTGCACGTGACCTACCGTTTTCCAGGAAGTAAGAAATTATATACTTTGATATAAGATTACAACAAAAGTAGAAATTTGTATTTTTTTTTGGCATACATCGTTGAATAAGTGAACACTATGACCAATTATGTGAACCAGAATGCTTTTTATCATTTCTGTGCGACTTTAATCACACCTGTCTGAACTCCAGCCCTTTTCTTTTTGAATAATATTCTCTATTCAATAATCTAATTCAGTCCAAATGTTCCAATATATAGTCCTTATTATCAATTTGTTTTGAGTCCTTCATCCATTCCCACACGTTATAGTTCCCATATGACGAGACTTGAATATGACAAGGCTGGATTTATGTCAGCAATCCTGACGAAGTTGTGTTTGTGAATAAATATTAGGGTGTGTTAATGTTTTTACAAATACGCCAACTGTCTGTTCATGCCCTGCAAATATGTTACAGTATAATCAAGAATAACGTTCTGAAATCGGATCTGTAATCAATGAACAACAGCCAGTTGGTTTGTTCGTGTGTGAGTCAATTATCAAATCAAAACAGGAATTGGATAAAGAGTTTGGATTACTGGGAAAAAATTGAAAAGATTCCAGGGCCCTGAAGTGGACCAGGAAGACTGCATCCGACCTCTCTCACCCCGGACATGACCTCTCTCACCCCGGACATGACCTCTCTCACCCCGGACACGACCCCTCTCAACCCGGACATGACCCCTCTCACCCCGGACACGACCTCTCTCACCCAGGACACGACCCCTCTCACCCAGGACACGACCCCTCTCACCCCACTCCCCTCAGGCAGGAGGCTGCGGCCCATCAGCATCCAGACCTCACCCCACAGAGACGGCTTCCTCCCCGCGGCCTCCAGCCTCATCATCAGGGCCCCCAGCCCCCCCCCCCGGCCTCGACCTCGCCACCATGGACAGCTTCCTCCCCGCGGCCACCAGCCTCATCATCAGGGCCCCCAGCCCCCCCCCCCGGCCTCGACCTCGCCACCATGGACAGCTTCCTCCCCGCGGCCACCAGCCTCATCATCAAGGCCCCCAGCCCCAGCCCCCCCCCCCGCCCCGCCTCGACCTCACCCCACGGAGACGGCTTCCTCCCCGCGGCCTCCAGCCTCATCATCAGGGCTTATGTCCCCCTCTGACCCCCCCGCCACCCGCCCCCCCCCACCTCGACTTCTCCACCATGGAGATACTTGCACATGATAGTGTATTTTTAGTTTGCTATTCTTGCACTTTGCCTTCAGCACTAGATGATGCTCTTAGTCACTTGTTTTAGAGAGAAGATGCACTTGTGAGTTCTGGTGAGTAGTAGTACATTGGCTCTTCCTACGTTAAATGCAATTATTGTTAGTTGCTTTGGATAAAAGCGTCTTCTAAATGACTGTAATGTAATGTAATAACCACTGAATGTACTATACATAGGATGTACTGCACTCACAGATCATGTCACACACACTGTATACACACTCACACACACATTACACTCACTGTATACACACTCACATACACATTACACTCACTGTATACACACTCACATACACATTACACTCACTGTATACACACTCACATACACATTACACTCACTGTATACACACAACACATACACATTACACTCACTGTATACACACACTCACATACACATTACACTCTGCACACACTGTATATAGACTGACCACATTACATTTTGTATATTGGTTTTCTAATCTTATTTCACATTCGTATTTTCCATAGGGAGGGAAAGTAAAAACATGCGCCCCTAGCAGATTTGTTCCTTTCGGAGAGGAGTTTCAATGTAAACTCCCATAGACTGGATTTTCTAATAATTACTACGAAGCCATTTCGGTGAAGTTATCAAAACAAAAAATTGTGAGTGTCTTTACAGTAATAACCTACTAACCATGAGAATTTCAAACAGTATTTTGCCTTCTTTCAAATTTTCGAAATTGCTCCATTCCTCCAGTCAAAGTCAATGGAATTTAAGCAAAATATTTTCATAATTCGGATTGTGATTGAAAATCAACTATGATCACCAGAATCAATAAAGTTTGTCTCCAAGTATTTGCCGTTTAAGGCATTCTACTAACTTTTCGGTGTCGACCAAGATATCATTTTTCAAAAGACGTGTCTATGAGAAATCCCATTAATTCTCTCGGCATTAGGAACGCTACCACTAGGGGGCGATGAGATTACTCTCCCTCCCTATTGCTCTTTTTCACAGAGCCACAAAATGCATTCATGGGCTGAGGTCAGTGCTCTTTGACCCACATTTTTTACCAGTTTAATATGAATTAATTACTTTCATTTATTAATCCCCCTGGCAAGTTTGGTCCTCCACAATGTATGATAGGGCCTTCAAGATTGTTCTGATTTGGGGTCCAGTGTCATTTTGGGTGCCCTGCTGGTCTCCCCCAGTCCTCTGCTGGTAGTGGTCCCAGTCCTCTGCTGGTAGTGGTCCCAGTCCTCTGCTGGTAGTGGTTATCCCCCAGTCCTCTGCTGGTAGTGGTTACCTGCTGTTCCCCCCCAGTCCTCTGCTGGTAGTGGTTACCTGCTGTGCTCCCCAGTCCTCTGCTGGTAGTGGTTACCTGCTGTGCTCCCCTAGTCCTCTGCTGGTAGTGGTTACCTGCTGTTCCCCCCCAGTCCTCTGCTGGTAGTGATTATGAGCCTAGTCCTCTGCTGGTAGTGGTCCCAGTCCTCTGCTGGTAGTGGTCCCAGTCCTCTGCTGGTAGTGGTTACCTGCTGTGCTCCCCCAGTCCTCTGCTGGTAGTGATTATGAGCCTAGTCCTCTGCTGGTAGTGGTCCTAGTCCTCTGCTGGTAGTGGTTATGAGCCTAGTCCTCTGCTGGTAGTGGTCCTAGTCCTCTGCTGGTAGTGGTTATGAGCCTAGTCCTCTGCTGGTAGTGGTCCTAGTCCTCTGCTGGTAGTGGTTATGAGCCTAGTCCTCTGCTGGTAGTGGTCCTAGTCCTCTGCTGGTAGTGATTATGAGCCTAGTCCTCTGCTGGTAGTGGTCCTAGTCCTCTGCTGGTAGTGCTTATGAGCCAATCAACGCACGGACAGACTGTGACGTAAAAGAATGAATTCAGTAGGCTAGTTACGCAATGGGAAGTGATTTTGATACGTACACAAAACATCATATCTGAAATGTAATCAGGGTGTGACCATTTTGATCATTTTTGAATTCTAACAGCTTGTCATTTCATTTTTGTAATAAAATAATCTGAGTCGACAAATAGGATTTGTGGCATTGGTAAAACCAAACAGTTCAAACCTGGAAACTGGGAGGAGTTGTACTATCGTTTACATTCCCCTGACCACCCCGCGGGACACCCACACCCACAACGTACATGTCTGATGTTTTTGGTCTGTCCTTATCTTGTATGTTTCTATATGTGTATTGTTGTCTTGTGTTGTTTTTATGGCTGTTTTATGAGCTACGTGGCATTTTAATTTCCTTCGGGATAAATAAAGTGAATCAAATCAAAATCAAATCAAACCCGCCCCACCATTGAACCGGTTTAGCCGTGTCACGTGACAGACCACCACCAGCGTTGATCAAAACGAGTGGATGTAGAGTTTGTCTTGTTGCCTCGCGCACTCGCGCAGTTCAAATATCCCCAAGTTGGCAGTTTGTAGTGAAGTCAACCTGACAACAAACACAATAAACCAACCGTTTTGTGGAAAAGTACAAACAAAACCGTTATCAATAGAGGACGAGAGGACTTTACTTTACTTTACTTAACTTTACTAAGAGGACTTTACGTGTCAGAAGTGACGTTCTGTGATCTCCTGAGCTGTCAGTCTCTCAGACTGGGATCAGAGACCAGAGAGACCAAAGCGAGGGACGGATGAAGTCAACTCTCATCCCTGTGGCTTCTCACTGAGGGACGGATGAAGTCAACTCTCATCCCTGTGAGGGACGGATGAAGTCAGCTCTCATCCCTGTGGCTTCTGACTGAGGGACGGATGAAGTCAACTCTCATCCCTGTGAGGGACGGATGAAGTCAGCTCTCATCCCTGTGGCTTCTGAGCGAGGGACGGATGAAGTCAACTCTCATCCCTGTGGCTTCTGACTGAGGGACGGATGAAGTCCGCTCTCATCCCTGTGGCTTCTGACTGAGGGACGGATGAAGTCAGCTCTCATCCCTGTGGCTTCTGACTGAGGGACGGATGAAGTCAACTCTCATCCCTGTGGCTTCTGACCGAATCAATGCAATAATCTCTTCCTGTGAAAGATGCCCTGTCCTCACGACTTTGACTTTTTAGTTTTTCGCTTTTGTGCTTTTGTTTTGTGCCACTTTCCTCCAGTCGGATACTCTCTAGAAGTGAACTCTTTCCTCGTGTTTCTCCTCCGTCATTTCCCCTGAGATTGATCCGAGGCGAGGCAGCGAGGGACGGGATGGGGTTGCGCGCTGAGGGCGGTGGGGAAAAGTGAGAGTGGAATCAGCCCAACTGATTTATCTGTGAGAGTGGACTCATCCCAACTGATTTATCTGGATATTAACTCGCTTGTAAAGTTAGTGATGATCATGACTGGATCCATGGAGAACTCTTTCAAACAAGCTCTGAAGAAACCGCCAGTACTACGGACCACGGAGGTAACATTCGCAACCCAGTTTGGAGCTAACGTCCCCTAGCCGGGACCGCGGTGGAGCTAGTCCCCTAGCCGGGACAGCGGTGGAGTTAGTCCCCTAGCCGGGACAGCGGTGGAGTTAGTCCCCTAGCCAGGACAGCGGTGGAGTTAGTCCCCTAGCCGGGACAGCGGTGGAGTTAGTCCCCTAGCCGGGACAGCGGTGGAGCTAGTCCCCTAGCCAGGACAGCGGTGGAGCTAGTCCCCTAGCCAGGACAGCGGTGGAGTTAGTCCCCTAGCCAGGACAGCGGTGGAGCTAGTCCCCTAGCCAGGACAGCGGTGGAGTTAGTCCCCTAGCCAGGACAGCGGTGGAGTTAGTCCCCTAGCCAGGACAGCGGTGGAGTTAGTCCCCTAGCCAGGACAGCGGTGGAGTTAGTCCCCTAGCCAGGACAGCGGTGGAGCTAGTCCCCTAGCCAGGACAGCGGTGGAGTTAGTCCCCTAGCCAGGACAGCGGTGGAGTTAGTCCCCTAGCCAGGACAGCGGTGGAGTTAGTCCCCTAGCCGGGACAGCGGTGGAGCTAGTCCCCTAGCCGGGACAGCGGTGGAGTTAGTCCCGGGCTGTGGACTCTACCTCAGATAGTCCTACAGGAGTGCTAGCTATGCTACTCTACCTCAGATAGTCCCACAGGAGTGCTAGCTATGCTACTCTACCTCAGATAGTCCCTCAGGAGTGCTAGCTATGCTACTCTACCTCAGATAGTCCCTCAGGAGTGCTAGCTATGCTACTCTACCTCAGATAGTCCTACAGGAGTGCGAGCTATGCTACTCTACCTCAGATAGTCCTGCAGGAGTGCTAGCTATGCTACTCTACCTCAGATAGTCCTACAGGAGTGCTAGCTATGCTACTCTACCTCAGATAGTCCTGCAGGAGTGCTAGCTATGCTACTCTATCTCAGATAGTCCTACAGGAGTGCGAGCTATGCTACTCTACCTCAGATAGTCCTACAGGAGTGCTAGCTATGCTACTCTACCTCAGATAGTCCCTCAGGAGTGCTAGCTATGCTACTCTACCTCAGATAGTCCCTCAGGAGTGCTAGCTATGCTACTCTACCTCAGATAGTCCCTCAGGAGTGCTAGCTATGCTACTCTACCTCAGATAGTCCCTCAGGAGTGCTAGCTATGCTACTCTACCTCAGATAGTCCTACAGGAGTGCTAGCTATGCTACTCTACCTCAGATAGTCCTACAGGAGTGCTAGCTATGCTAGCTGACTCTACCTCAGATAGTCCCTCAGGAGTGCTAGCTATGCTACTCTACCTCAGATAGTCCCTCAGGAGTGCTAGCTATGCTAGCTGACTGTTACAAGCTCTGATTTACAGCAAGGACTTGGGATGATCTCGAAATAACACAATTACACAGTAACAGGAACGTTACTAGTTAGATGGCTCGTTTCCTTGCACATTCTTATGTTATTTTGCCTGACTGGTTGAAAAAAAAACTAGTTAACCTTTGAAAGTGAGCCAGTCCAGCTAGCTAGGGTGGTTCAGGCTAGATGAAATGTGGCTAACTTAGTTAGCTAAAGAGATTTCTCACTCAACCATGCTCCTGCAAAAAAAGTAATTTCAAAGGTTTATTAATCACATGTGACGCATCTTTTGCAAGGCTATTTCTGTCACATGCTATTAGTGGACCCCATGGCCACGGACTCGTCTATTCTCAGTTCACTATCAAAGTTATTATCAGTTCACTATCAAAGTTATGTTCTCTTTGACCTGAGTTTGATTAGGACGCACACACCCTTTTAACTTCCCCAGGAATCCCTCCCAACATCCCCGCAGCTGCTTTCACCATTCAGGACTCATCTGTTTACAAAGATTTCCACAAACATGTCTCTGTCATCTTCAGTGTGGTCAGCTGACTTAAGTTTATTTCAGCTGAAATTAAGCCTTGGCTTCTCATTCAACCGCTGCATTCACACTCTTAACATCTACCCTTCTAACATCTACCCTTCTAACAAAGCTGCAATCTGCCTTCTGTTGCCATTAACTTGCTGCTCTACATCCCTTAAATAGCCAAACACTCTCTATTCACCTGTTAATAGTTTTGAAGTATCAGCACTTTTCATTGTACAAATAGGCTGAAGCCATACCTACAGCTAAGGTCTATAGCCTGGCCTCTGTGGAGCAGAACTGATCCAGCTGGTTGTTGGCACTGAAAGAGCAGAAAGGCCCGTTTACACCTGAGGGTGTCAGGGTGAGGGGGGGGGGGGCTTGTGATTGTTCCACAGCTCACAATTACAGCTGATATGTGCTGGATTGATTGCATTTATATCCGGGATTTTCAGTTTTTCCAACACACACACACACATATGAGAGAGAGAGAGAGCAACAGCAACAGTGACCGCCCACTTTTTGAATTTCTGGTTCCAGAAGTTAATTTCCCATTCATTCACTCCCATTGATGTTTCAGAAAAATGATATCATCCAGGAAATCATTGTTGATCACAGAAGGGCTCTCCATTCAAGTTTAATCTTGTGTGTTCTCTGAATTTGAACGCAGCCCATTCTGGATGTGGTCCCGCTGGCTAGTTCAACCTAATTTAACATCAGTTCTTGCTTCAATGAGCCGCCCACTAATGTAGGAGAGCAACATTCCAGAACTTGTGTTCATTCTGGAATTCAGTTCACAGCAGAACGAACCTGCAGCAGCCCCAGACTGGCACCTGTTGGTGGAGCACTCCTGTACTGTGATTTATAGGGCAGGGCCAGGGTGGGGCTAGGGCTGGGCTAGGGCTAGAGCTGGGCCAGGGCAGGGCTAGGGCTGGACTGGGTGGGATGTGTACTGGACACTGTTCTTGGAGCCCCTATCCACAGGGATGAGAGGTCTGGTCTGCTGTTGATCCACTCAGTGCTTCTTTTGCAGTAGGGTGGGTCTGTTGAGGATTGACCAACATTCTAGCCCCAGCATTCTAGGACCAGCATTCTAGGACCAGCATGCTAGGACCAGCATGCTAGGACCAGCATGCTAGGACCAGCATTCTAGGACCAGCATTCTAGGACCAGCATTCTAGGACCAGCTTTATAGGACCAGCATTATAGGACCAGTATTATACCACCAACATTCTAGGACCAGCATTCTAGGACCAGCATTCTAGGACCAGCATTCTAGGCTGTGGTTCTGAGGAGAACCCGGATGACTGCTGAGGACTGCTGTCTCTCAGGTTCATAGACAGGCTGTGGTTCTGAGGAGAACCCTGAGGACTGCTGTCTCTCATGTTCCTAGACAGGCTGTGGTTCAGAGGAGAACCCTTAGGACTGCTGTCTCTCATGTTCCTAGACAGGCTGTGGTTCTGAGGAGAACCCAGATGACTGCTGTCTCTCAGGTTCATAGACAGGCTGTGGTTCTGAGGAGAACCCAGATGACTGCTGTCTCTCAGGTTCATAGACAGGCTGTGGTCATGTCAGCTCTTGCCCGGTGGTCTGGTTCTACCTGAAGCACGATGGAGCTCTTCCCCTCAGGGAAGCTACCCCTGGACACAGCTAGGCTAGCTCTTCCCCTCAGGGAAGCTACCCCTGGACGCAGCTAGGCTAGCTCAGGGAAGCTACCCCTGGACACAGCTAGACTAGCTCAGGGAAGTTCCCCCTGGACGCAGCTAGGCTAGCTCAGGGAAGCTACCCCTGGACACAGCTAGGCTAGCTCAGGGAAGCTATCCCTGGACACAGCTAGGCTAGCTCAGGGAAGCTACCCCTGGACACAGCTAGGCTAGCTCAGGGAAGCTATCCCTGGACACAGCTAGGCTAGCTCAGGGAAGCTACTCCTGGACACAGCTAGGCTAGCTCAGGGAGGCTACCCCTGGACACAGCTAGGCTAGCTCAGGGAAGCTATCCCTGGACACAGCTAGGCTAGCTCAGGGAAGCTACCCCTGGACACAGCTAGGCTAGCTCAGGGAAGCTATCCCTGGACACAGCTAGGCTAGCTCAGGGAAGCTACCCCTGGACACAGCTAGGCTAGCTCAGGGAAGCTACCCCTGGACACAGCTAGACTAGCTCAGGAGGCTACCCCTGGACACAGCTAGGCTAGCTCAGGGAAGCTACCCCTGGACACAGCTAGGCTAGCTCAGGGAAGCTACCCCTGGACACAGCTAGGCTAGCTCAGGGAAGCTACCCCTGGACACAGCTAGGCTAGCTCAGGGATGTTCCCCCTGGACACAGCTAGGCTAGCTCAGGGAAGCTACCCCTGGACACAGCTAGGCTAGCTCAGGGAAGCTACCCCTGGACACAGCTAGGCTAGCTCAGGGATGTTCCCCCTGGACACAGCTAGGCTAGCTCAGGGAAGCTACCCCTGGACACAGCTAGGCTAGCTCAGGGAAGCTACCCCTGGACACAGCTAGGCTAGCTCAGGGAAGCTACCCCTGGACACAGCTAGACTAGCTCAGGGAAGTTCCCCCTGGACACAGCTAGGCTAGCTCAGGGAAGCTACCCCTGGACACAGCTAGACTAGCTCAGGCCCAAGGGGAGGCACCCATTTTAACTGTCATTCTGATGGACTGGTGAAAGAGCTACATGCATACACACACACACACACACACACACACACACACACTTGGGACAGTGTTGTTGAAAACGTGTTGTGTTGTCATCATTAGTGTTCCTGTCTCTCTCCATGGTCTCTCTCCATGGTCTCTCTGTGATCTGGTCTTACATTTGTTTTGGTCTTCTCAGCTTTTAAAGAGACATTCCGTCTTATTCTACCTGACTGCCAGCTGTCTTTGCCATAACCAGGCCAGGTCCTGCCTGGCTTATGTGCGTGGCTGGCTTGTTTCTGTTCAGGACTGGTAGGACGGAAGCTAGTCATGACACTGAAATAGCTGTGAATTGAAATGACATGAAATAATGTCTGATAAAATTAAGCCTGAGGTTTAAATCCAATGCTTCCAATGCTAATCCTGCACAATAACAGCGGGATAGCCAGTTATCTCATGGGCTCACAACAACTAGCAGCAGCTTCCATAACATTCATGGTAGCGGTCAGTGGGTAAAGCCGTTACACTGATGATAAGATAAAGTCATCCCCACCGGGTCTTGAACCCCGGTCTCCCGGGTGGGAGTCCAATGCTCTGACCACTACTCTCCTTGTGCAGTGGAGATTGGCGGGTTGGTTTTGGTGTCCTTCTTCCATCCCTAGTGGGGGTTGGGGTTAGAATAAGGATTGGGGTTGGAACAGGAACTGACCTATAAGGTTGGAGTGAAAGGATGAACATGTGGAGGTTTGGGGTATAGTCCCATGAAGTCCTCCCCCAGTCCTGATGCTCGCGCCCTGGCTAGCCCAGGCCTTACATCAGTGGAAGGCCCCTTTAGCACTAACATATAATTTTGTGAACGGAAAAAAACCGAGAAGCTTCTGTTGAAGAATGTGAAATGTATACTTTTGGTTAGCGGCGTCATGCTTGTATGCATGTATTGACTGGTTGCGGTGGGAGAGGTGGGTCATCTCATAGATAGTTATGTGGTGATAAAAAGAGCAAAAAAGGTGTGTGAGCTTGTGAGTCATTCCCAGATATTGCAGATGCATGATGAGGCTCTAGATGAACTAGGATCGCAATATCAACTGCTAGGGAGTGGGAGGAGCCTAGCCTTGCTACTGCTAGGGAGTGGGAGGAGCCTAGCCTTGCTACTGCTAGGGAGTGGGAGGAGCCCAGCCTTGCTACTGCTAGGGAGTGACCAGACTATCAGTCATCACTGGTGTGTTATCTATAATGTGCAAATACCCCAATTCGGCCTCTTAGTGTTTTGTCAACACACACACACACACACACACACTTCAAAGCCAGGGGGGTTGGCTCCCACCCTCTTCCCGGTACTCAGGTGATCTGGTCGGTCAGAGGAGCCCCCTCAGTAACAGACTGACCTGCCACGGTGCCCCACAGAGCGCTTCCATCTGCCCCTCCTACCATCCGCCATCAGACTGGTCAACACATCACATTACATCACATCACATTACATTACATTACATTACAGTCATTTAGCAGACGCTTTTATCCAAAGCAACTAACAATAATTGCATTTAACGTAGGAAGAGCCAATGTGCTACTACTCACCAGAACTCACAAGTGCATCTTCTCTCTAAAACAAGTGACTAAGAGCATCATCTAGTGCTGAAGGCAAAGTGCAAGAATAGCAATCAAACATCCTCTCTGGACACTACAGACCTCAGATAGCTTAACCTAGTGTCAGGACGGTTAGTAATCATTATTTGGATTATTTGTTACTAATAACAAACTAGTGCAGGGGACACGCCATGGGGACCAACCACGTCCTCCTTTCTGTCTTCGTCAGGGACGAACAGCGTTGGTGATCTGTTCTGCATTTTTTTCCTATTGGGTTCTGTCTTGGGAGGAACCCCTTGCGAACACGGGGAGAACATTCAAACTCCGCACAGGAAGGCCCAGGACCTTCTAGCTGTGAGGGAACAGTACTAAGGACCTTCTAGCTGTGAGGAACAGTACTAAGAACCTTCTAGCTGTGAGTAACAGTACTAAGAACCTTCTAGCTGTGAGGGAACAGTACTAAGGACCTTCTAGCTGTGAGGGAACAGTACTAAGGACCTTCTAGCAGTGAGGGAACAGTACTAAGGACCTTCTAGCTGTGAGTAACAGTACTAAGGACCTTCTAGCTGTGAGTAACAGTACTAAGGTCCTTCTAGCTGTGAGGGAACAGTACTAAGGACCTTCTAGCTGTGAGGGAACAGTACTAAGGACCTTCTAGCTGTGAGGGAACAGTACTAAGGACCTTCTAGCTGTGAGTAACAGTACTAAGGACCTTCTAGCTGTGAGTAACAGTACTAAGGACCTTCTAGCAGTGAGGAACAGTACTAAGGACCTTCTAGCAGTGAGGGAACAGTACTAAGGACCTTCCAGCTGTGAGGGAACAGTACTAAGGACCTTCTAGCTGTGAGGGAACAGTACTAAGGACCTTCTAGCAGTGAGGGAACAGTACTAAGGACCTTCTAGCTGTGAGGGAACAGTACTAAGAACCTTCTAGCTGTGAGTAACAGTACTAAGGACCTTCTAGCTGTGAGGGAACAGTACTAAGGACCTAGCTGTGAGGAACAGTACTAAGGACCTTCTAGCTGTGAGGAACAGTACTAAGGACCTTCTAGCTGTGAGGGAACAGTACTAAGGACCTTCTAGCTGTGAGGAACAGTACTAAGGACTTTCTAGCTGTGAGGGAACAGTACTAAGAACCTTCTAGCTGTGAGGAACAGTACTAAGGATCTTCTAGCTGTGAGGAACGGTACTAAGGACCTTCTAGCTGTGAGGGAACAGTACTAAGGACCTTCTAGCTGTGAGGAACAGTACTAAGGACCTTCTAGCTGTGAGGAACAGTACTAAGGACCTTCTAGCTGTGAGTAACAGTACTAATCAATCAATCAATCAATCAAAGCTTTATTTATATAGCGCATTTCATACCCAGAAGCAACACAATGCGCTTTACAGAGAACAAGGGAGGTGGGCAGACATCCCACCCCTACATATTCCAGAGGGAAGCAAAAAACCAGTAATCACCCGAGGGCCAGATAAGTGAGCTGTAAAAATTCTTCCCTGACCCCTCTCAACAAGGCGATCGAGCAAGCTCCTGGAGTATGTTTGTCTACCGGCTAAGAACATTTATAGAGCAATAAATAACATTAAATTACATTTTCAGAGTAAGAGAGGCTAATAACATCATAGGAGAGACATGGCAAAACATTGGTGTATGTCTGTGTGTGCATAAATGTGCCTGGGCCCAGATAGAGGCAGGGGTTTGGGTAGGGTGGGGGGTAGGAAAAGGATACGGACCCGGGTTAGGGTGAGGGGAAGGGGATCTGAGCCCAGGACTGGTGTATGTCAGTGTGTGTGTGAGTGTGCCTGGGTCCAGGTAGAGGCAGGGGGTAGGGTTGGGGTAGGAAGAGGATACGGACCCGGGGTAGGGTGAGGGGAAGGGGGTACTGGACCCAGGCCTAAGGCCGGAAGTGGACTGTTGTATGTCTGTGTGTGTGTGTGTGTGTGTGTTAACTAATTTGCTACGACATCTGCAGCAGATACAGGGGCATCCATCGGACTCAGGGTGGTCCATTGGCGACAGCGGGGCATCCACTGGACCTGGTTAGAAGATAGGAGGGAGAGAGAGAGGCACTAGGGAGAGGGGAGGCAGAACAGGGTTAGTAGCACACGGAGCCATATATAGAGCAATACATTACGTCAAACTACATTTTCAGAGCAAGAAAGGCTAAGAGCATCATGGGAGAGGTGTGGCAAACACTAATGTGTGTGTGTGTGTGTGTGCGTGCCTGGGCCCCGATAGAGGCAGGGGTTGGGGTAGGGTGGGGGGTAGGAAAAGGATACGGACCCGGGTTAGGGTGAGGGGAAGGGGATCTGAGCCCAGGACTGGTGTATGTCAGTGTGTGTGTGAGTGTGCCTGGGTCCAGGTAGAGGCAGGGGTCAGGGGTAGGGTTAGGGTAGGAAGAGGATACGGACCCGGGTTAGGGTGAGGGGTAGGGGTACTGGGCCCAGGCCTAAAGCCGGAAGTGGACTGTTGTATGTCTGTGTGTACGTGTGTGTGTGTTAACTAATTTGTTACGACATCTGCAGCAGACACAGGGGTATCTATCGGTCTCAGGGTGGTCTGCTGGTGACAGTGGGGCATCCACTGGACCTGGTTAGAAGATAGGAGGGAGAGAGAGAGGCACTAGGGAGAGGGGAGGCAGAGCAGGGTTAGTAGCACACAGAGCCATATATAGAGCAGTACATTACATCAAACTACATTTTTAGAGCAAGAAAGGATAAGAGCATCATGGGAGAGGTGTGGCAAACCCTGATGTGTGTCTGTGTGTGTGTGCGTGCCTGGGCCCAGATAGAGGCAGGGGTCAGGGGTAGGGTGGGGGGTAGGAAGAGGATACGGACCCGGGTTAGGGTGAGGGGGAGGGGATCTGAGCCCAGGACTGGTGTATGTCTGTATGTGTGTGAGCGTGAGTGTAGGTGTGCCTGGGTCCAGTTAGAGGCAGGGGTCAGGGGTAGGGTTGGGGGTGGGAAAAGGATACGGACCCGGGTTAGGGTGAGGGGGAGGGGATCTGAGCCCAGGACTGGTGTATGTCTGTATGTGTGTGAGCGTGAGTGTAGGTGTGCCTGGGTCCAGTTAGAGGCAGGGGTCAGGGGTAGGGTTGGGGGTGGGAAAAGGATACGGACCCGGGGTAGGGTGAGGGGAAAGGGAACTGGGCCCAGGTCCAGGCCTAAGCTGGGTGTGGACTGGTGTGTGTCTGTGTGTACGTGTGTGTTAACTAGGTACTACAACATCCACAACTGACACGGGGGTAACTATTGTCTGCGGGCGACAGTGGGGCATCTACTGGACCAATGTATATAGAGGATTCACAGGTAGGTTTGAGGCTGCCTTTCTGTGTCTCAAGTTCCTAGCTAGTGATTGTAGGCTAGGTCGAAAAGGTATGTCTTGAGGTCTCGCTTGAAGACCTCCGTTTTTTCGGCCCTTCTTAGGCACTCCGGTAGGGTGTTCCAGAGGTTGGGGGCATAGAAACTAAAAGCTGCCTCTCCGTGTTTCTTGGTCCTGGCTTTTGGAACTGTTAAGAGTTCAGTACCTGAGGATCTGAGTGGTCTGTTGGGCATGTACTTAACAAGCATGTTTGAAATATATTCTGGTGAGTGATTGTGGAGAGATTTATAGACTAGTAGTAGTATTTTAAAGTCTATTCTAGAGTTGACTGGTAACCAGTGTAGTGATTTTAAGGCTGGTGTGATGTGTGCCCTTCGTCTAGTCTTAGTGAGGACTCGTGCTGCAGCATTCTGTATCATTTGTAGCTTAGAGATTGCTTTCTTTGGTAGGCCTGATAGTAGAGCATTGCAGTAGTCCAGCCTGCTTGTGATGAAAGCATGCATTAATCTTTCGGTGTCAGCCTGAGAGAGAAAGGGTTGCACCTTGGCAATGTTCCTTAGGTGGTAGAAAGATGTCTTTGTAATATTCTTTATGTGGTTTTCAAAATTAAGATCTGAGTCAAGTATGACACCTAGGTTTTTTGCCTGGCAATTGGTGTCAATTTTCAGAGTTTTTAAGTGCGCAGCTAGTTTCTCTCTTTCAGCTTTTTCTCCAATGATCAGTACTTCTGTTTTGCCCTGGTTTAGTTGGAGGAAATTATGTGACATCCATAAATTTATATCTGTAGTACACTTGACAAGGCAGTCAACCAAGCTGTAGTTACTGGGTGTTACAGAAATATAGAGTTGGGTATCATCTGCGTAGCTATGGTAGCTAATGTTGTGCCTCCTGATGACACTGCCAAGGGGCAGCATGTACAGGCTGAAGAGTAGAGGTCCTAGGATCGATCCTTGGGGCACCCCACAGGTCATTGGGATCTTTCCTGAGCTATAATCACCGAGGGCGACAAAGAAATCCCGGCCGGTTAGATAGGTCTTAAGCCAATTTAGGACTGGACCAGAGAGGCCAACCCACTTTTCCAGTCTTTCGATGAGGATTGCATGATCTATAGTATCAAAGGCTGCACTCAGGTCCAGGAGGACGAGGACAGAAAGCTCTTTGGAGTCAGCATTAATTCTGAGGTCATTTACAACTTTGACTAATGCCGTCTCTGTGCTATGATGGGCGCGGAAGCCGGACTGGAAAAGGTCAAGGGTACAACTTGTAGCTAGGAAATCATTAATCTGTTTGAAAACTATTTTTTCCAGAATTTTACTCAAAAAGGGAAGGTTGGAGATTGGTCTAAAATTGCTAAAAACTGAAGTGTCTAAGTTGTTTTTCTTCAGTACGGGTCTCACCAGAGCAGTTTTAAGTATTGGTGGGAAGACACCTGTAGATAGGGAGTCATTAACAATGGATAAAATGTCATAGGATACAGAGTCAAAAATTGTTTTGAAAAAATCGGTGGGGATGGGATCCAGCAGACATGTGGAGGTTTTGAGTTTGGATACTACTTTCCTCAACATTTCTGTGTCAATCAGTGTAAACAGGCTCATATGTCCATTGCATGGAGGGAGAGGATCTGTAAACGGGATGCATGGCCTTTCCTGGGTGATATTTCTCCTAATATTCATAATCTTATCTCTGAAGTAAGCTGCAAATTCCTCACATTTGGAGGTAGAGAGCAGGTTATCTGGTGTTTTTACGGCAGGGTTTATTAGGCTATCAATTGTTGAGAAGAGCACTCTTGAATTATTTCGATTGATAGATATCAATTTTGAGAAGTGGTCTTTCCTTGCATTTCTTATTGCTTTATTAAAAGCAGAGAGATGATCTTTGAGAATATCATGGTGGACCTGTAGCTTGGTTTTTCGCCATATACGCTCTAAGGACCTTCTAGCTGTGAGTAACAGTACTAAGGACCTTCTAGCAGTGAGGAACAGTACTAAGGACCTTCTAGCAGTGAGGGAACAGTACTAAGGACCTTCCAGCTGTGAGGGAACAGTACTAAGGACCTTCTAGCTGTGAGGGAACAGTACTAAGGACCTTCTAGCAGTGAGGGAACAGTACTAAGGACCTTCTAGCTGTGAGGGAACAGTACTAAGAACCTTCTAGCTGTGAGTAACAGTACTAAGGACCTTCTAGCTGTGAGGGAACAGTACTAAGGACCTAGCTGTGAGGAACAGTACTAAGGACCTTCTAGCTGTGAGGAACAGTACTAAGGACCTTCTAGCTGTGAGGGAACAGTACTAAGGACCTTCTAGCTGTGAGGAACAGTACTAAGGACCTTCTAGCTGTGAGGGAACAGTACTAAGAACCTTCTAGCTGTGAGGAACAGTACTAAGGATCTTCTAGCTGTGAGGAACGGTACTAAGGACCTTCTAGCTGTGAGGGAACAGTACTAAGGACCTTCTAGCTGTGAGGAACAGTACTAAGGACCTTCTAGCTGTG
>NW_028176664.1:65000-74235 GCF_949987555.1 Borostomias antarcticus
GTTTAGGGTGTTGGAACGTGCGTGTTTAGGGTGTTGGAACGTGTGTGTTTAGGGTGTGGGAACGTGTGTGTTTAGGGTGTGGGAACGTGTGTGTTTAGGGTGTTGGAACGCCCGGTTGGAACACTGAAGTTGGAATGTTCCGGTTCTTTTATTAGTCTGTGAAGAGTAATACGGGCTATTTCTGCTCCCTCCTTGACTACTGTGTGTGTGTGTGTGTGTGTGTGTGTGTGTGTGTGTGTGTGTGTGTGTGCGCGCGTGCGTGCGTGCGTGCGTGCGTGCGTGCGTGCGTGCGTGCGTGCGTGCGTGCGTGTGCACGCACGCGCGCGTAGCGTCTGAGTGATGTGATCATAGCAAAACAGTCCAGAACTGAATGTTGACTGTGAGGAGAGGAACCATCTTTGGGTCAGGACCAGAATACCGATAAGCTCATGGACCAACGGTGCTGCTATTGGTATTTAACACGCTCGCTTCATAAACACATGGAGACGCATTCGTCTCATAAATCATCCAACAGCTGGTCTCCCCTAATCATGACGGAGCTGCTGGTGATGCGATGGTGTCGTGTTGTTATTTGTTTGTTTTTGTTTATCTCTCTCTAATAGGCCACTTGATTACAACGATTGATTCTTGAGCAGTGATTCTACCATCACAAACCGTTATATCTGTGAAATAAACATGAATTCATAATACTTATCTTTATCGGCCATTTTCTCAAAACGAAAACAAGCAATTAATAGAGTAACCAAATCTTACTCGACTAAATTCTTATCGGCAATGAATCAATAGTTGATGAACTATTAACATCCCTAACGGATATCCTACCTTTCAGTGTGACTGTGTCCCAGGTCAAACCCAGGTACCCTAGTCTGTCCCAGGTCAAAGCCCTCAGTCTGTCCCAGGTCAAAGCCCTCAGTCTGTCCCAGGTCAAAGCCCTCAGTCTGTCCCAGGTCAAAGCCCTCAGTGTGTCCCAGGTCAAAGCCCTCAGTCTGTCCCAGGTCAAAGCCCTCAGTCTGTCCCAGGTCAAAGCCCTCAGTCTGTCCCAGGTCAAAGCCCTCAGTGTGTCCCAGGTCAAAGCCCTCAGTCTGTCCCAGGTCAAAGCCCTCAGTCTGTCCCAGGTCAAAGGCAGGTACCCTCAGTCTGTCCCAGGTCAAAGGTCAGGTCCCCTAGTCTGTCCCAGGTCAAAGGCAGGTACCCTCAGTCTGTCCCAGGTCAAAGGTCAGGTACCCAGGCCCAGTCCCAGTATTAGTGAGAGGCACCCTGCATCCCTGCCTGTCTGAACAGCCTGTTCTCTAGCTGCTAGCCAGGCTGCCCTTGGCTACTGAGACGTGTGAATACCTGCAGACCACATGCTAAACATGCAGTAGCTAGTGCTATGGTGTGTGTGTGTATCTGTGTCTGACTATTGTGTGTGTGGGTGTGGGTGTGTGCGTGCGTGCGTGGGCCGGCGGGCATGTGTGTCAAACCCACTCTCCTAACCACCATCCAACATGGCCCCTGGTCATCTCTGGTAGAGTACCTGATCTCTCTTCTCACTGCTCTCTCTTCTCACTGTGAGGCTGCTCTCTCTTCTTCTCTCTTCTCACTGTGAGGCTGCTCTCTCTTCTCACTGTGAGGCTGCTCTCTCTTCTCACTGTGAGGCTGCTCTCTCTTCTCACTGTGAGGCTGCTCTCTCTTCTCACTGTGAGGCTGCTCTCTCTTCTCACTGTGAGGCTGCTCTCTCTTCTCACTGTGAGGCTGCTCTCTCTTCTCACTGTGAGGCTGCTCTCTCTTCTCACTGTGAGGCTGCTCTCTCTTCTCACTGTGAGGCTGCTCTCTCTTCTCTCTCTTCTCACTGTGAGGCTGCTCTCTCTTCTCACTGTGAGGCTGCTCTCTCTTCTCACTGTGAGGCTGCTCTCTCTTCTCACTGTGAGGCTGCTCTCTCTTCTCTCTCTTCTCACTGTGAGGCTGCTCTCTCTTCTTCTCTCTTCTCACTGTGAGGCTGCTCTCTCTTCTCACTGTGAGGCTGCTCTCTCTTCTTCTCTCTTCTCACTGTGAGGCTGCTCTCTCTTCTCACTGTGAGGCTGCTCTCTCTTCTCACTGTGAGGCTGCTCTCTCTTCTCTCTCTTCTCACTGTGAGGCTGCTCTCTCTTCTCACTGTGAGGCTGCTCTCTCTTCTCTCTCTTCTCACTGTGAGGCTGCTCTCTCTTCTCACTGTGAGGCTGCTCTCTCTTCTCACTGTGAGGCTGCTCTCTCTTCTCACTGTGAGGCTGCTCTCTCTTCTCACTGTGAGGCTGCTCTCTCTTCTCACTGTGAGGCTGCTCTCTCTTCTCACTGTGAGGCTGCTCTCTCTTCTCACTGTGAGGCTGCTCTCTCTTCTCTCTCTTCTCACTGTGAGGCTGCTCTCTCTTCTCACTGTGAGGCTGCTCTCTCTTCTCACTGTGAGGCTGCTCTCTCTTCTCTCTCTTCTCACTGTGAGGCTGCTCTCTCTTCTTCTCTCTTCTCACTGTGAGGCTGCTCTCTCTTCTCACTGTGAGGCTGCTCTCTCTTCTTCTCTCTTCTCACTGTGAGGCTGCTCTCTCTTCTCACTGTGAGGCTGCTCTCTCTTCTCTCTCTTCTCACTGTGAGGCTGCTCTCTCTTCTCTCTCTTCTCACTGTGAGGCTGCTCTCTCTTCTCACTGTGAGGCTGCTCTCTCTTCTCACTGTGAGGCTGCTCTCTCTTCTCACTGTGAGGCTGCTCTCTCTTCTCACTGTGAGGCTGCTCTCTCTTCTCTCTCTTCTCACTGTGAGGCTGCTCTCTCTTCTCACTGTGAGGCTGCTCTCTCTTCTCACTGTGAGGCTGATCTCTCTTCTCACTGTGAGGCTGCTCTCTCTTCTCACCGTGAGGCTGCTCTCTCTTCTCACTGTGAGTCTGCTCTCTCTTCTCACTGTGAGGCTGCTCTCTCCTCACTGTGAGGCTGCTCTCTCTTCTCACTGTGAGGCTGCTCTCTCTTCTCACTGTGAGGCTGCTCTCTCTTCTCACTGTGAGGCTGCTCTCTCCTCACTGTGAGGCTGCTCTCTCTTCTCACTGTGAGGCTGCTCTCTCTTCTCACCGTGAGGCTGATCTCTCTCCTCACTGTGAGGCTGCTCTCTCTTCTCACTGTGAGGCTGCTCTCTCCTCACTGTGAGGCTGATCTCTCTTCTCACTGTGAGGCTGCTCTCTCTTCTCACTGTGAGGCTGCTCTCTCCTCACTGTGAGGCTGATCTCTCTCCTCACTGTGAGGCTGATCTCTCTTCTCACTGTGAGGCTGATCTCTCTTCTCACTGTGAGGCTGCTCTCTCTTCTCACTGTGAGGCTGATCTCCTCACTGTGAGTCTGATCTCTCTTCTCACTGCGAGGCTGCTCTCTCTTCTCACTGTGACTCATCCCAAGTGCTTCTCCTTCTCTTCCCTAAATTAATTTTGCTGAGCCAAGTTCCTGATCCGTTCTCTTTGAGGAGCCATCGGGACTCAAGACTGTAGTAATTCCCGACAGCGTTTTTAGTTTAGCCGGAGCCAAACTTAACTTGGTGCCTGAGAGAGAAACGGGCTAAGATTACACAATGGCTAAGATTTTCCAGGGTTTCCGTGACAACGCGGAGGCTGTGTGTGTTTCCAGAGCGTGTGTGTGGCTGTTTGGTCTGGCAGCAGGTGGGCGGAGAAATGGCAGCTGGAGAGAGGTGCATTCTGGGCCAGCAGCTCACTCCGCGGTGCGACTGCCAGCCTCTCTTTCCACTCGCCCCCCTCTGCTGCTCAGCCCCCTCCACTGCTCCGCCCCCTCCGCTGCCCCGCCCCCTCCACTGCTCCGCCCCCTCCGCTGCTCCGCCCCCCTGCTCCGCCGATGCTCCGCCCCCTCTGCTGCCCCACCCCCTCCGCTGCTCCGCCCCCCTGCTCCGCCCCCTCAGCTGCTCCGCCCCCTCTGCTGCTCAGCCCCCTCCGCTGCCCCGCCCCCTCCACTGCTCCGCCCCCTCCGCTGCCCCGCCCCCTCCACTGCTCCGCCCCCTCCGCTGCTCCGCCCCCCTGCTCCGCCGATGCTCCGCCCCCTCCGCTGCCCCGCCCCCTCTGCTGCTCCGCCCCCCTGCTCCGCCCCCTCAGCTGCTCCGCCCCCGCCGCTGCTCCGCCCCCTCCGCTGCCCCGACCCCTCTGCTGCCCCACCCCCTCCGCTGCTCCACCCCCTCCACTGCTCCGCCCCCTCATTAGCGTCTCCGGACTCTCCTGTTTTTCACTCACAATAGTTTCACCAAAGACTACAGAACATCCTTGGACCAACTGATCTAACATGACTGGATTGGTGTCAGCTGTGTAGAGGATTATAGGCCGGCTGTAGCTCAGTTGTTCAATGATCGAAGGGTCACTAGTTCGAATCCCAGCTCAGACTGTCCACATGTCGAAGTGTTCTTGAGCAAGACACCTAACCCCAAATTGCTCCCAACCGCCATTGGTGTGTGAATGTGTGTGTGAATGGGTGAATGAGAGGCCATTGTAAAGCGTTTTGAGTTCTCCCACCGAAGCACTTATTGTATTTTATTGTATTATATTATATTGCACTGTACTTTAGATTGCTATTCTTGCACTTTGCCTTCAGCACTAGATTCTGCTCTTAGTCACTTGTTTTAGAGAGAAGATGCACTTGTGAGTTCTGGTGAGTAGTAGTACATTGGCTCTTCCTACGTTAAATGCAATTATTGTTAGTGGCTTTGGATAAAAGCGTCTGCTAAATGACTAATGTAATGTAAATGTAATGATTACTTTTTACCTATAAAGTGTAAGATCAAAAAGGTGACCTCTAAAACCTGCTTCCCATCAAGACTAGAGCTGATAAACGGGCTTGGTAACCGCGGCGCCACGGGGAACAAGCGAGGGGTGAACCGGCGAAGAGATTCCATCACGACGTCTTCCCCTTGTTCTTCTGGAGCGTCACATTTGACGGGACGAGCGCGTCGGGGGGGCGAGAGCTGGAGCGAGCAGCGGTTTGTTACGCTGGACTAAGATACGTTCGGTAGCAAACAGGATAAAATGTTTTTTAAGTAATATCAAAGTTTTCTGGTCAGTGTCAATCTTCTTGAATTTAAACCACAACCAAACGACAGAAGTGCCCCCTCTTTCCCCTATTCCCCTGCTGCCCCCTCTTTCCTCTCTTTCCTCTCTTTCCCCTCTTTTCCCTCTTTCCTCTCTTTCCCCTCTTTACTCTCTTTCCTCTCTTTCCCCTGCTGCCCCCTCTTTCCTCTCTTTCCTCTCTTTCCCCTCTTTCCCTCTTTCCTCTCTTTCCCCTCTTTCCTCTCTTTCCTCTCTTTCCTCTCTTTCCTCTCTTTCCTCTCTTTCCCCTCTTTCCTCTCTTTCCTCTCTTTCCTCTCTTTCCCCTCTTTCCCCTCTTTACTCTCTTTCCTCTCTTTCCTCTCTTTCCTCTCTTTCCTCTCTTTCCTCTCTTTCCCCTCTTTCCTCTCTTTCCTCTCTTTCACCTCTTTCCCCTCTTTCCTCTCTTTCCCCTCTTCCCCTCTTTCCCCTCTTTCCTCTCTTTCCTCTCTTTCCCCTCTTTCCTCTCTTTCCTCTCTTTCCTCTCTTTCCCCTCTTTCCCCTCTTTCCTCTCTTTCCTCTCTTTCCCCTCTTTCCTCTCTTTCCTCTCTTTCCTCTCTTTCCTCTCTTTCCTCTCTTTCCCCTCTTTCCTCTCTTTCCTCTCTTTCCTCTCTTTCCTCTCTTTCCCCTCTTTCCCCTCTTTCCTCTCTTTCCTCTCTTTCCTCTCTTTCCCCTCTTTCCCCTCTTTCCTCTCTTTCCTCTCTTTCCCCTCTTTCCTCTCTTTCCTCTCTTTCCTCTCTTTCCTCTCTTTCCTCTCTTTCCCCTCTTTCCTCTCTTTCCTCTCTTTCCTCTCTTTCCTCTCTTTCCTCTCTTTCCTCTCTTTCCCCTCTTTCCTCTCTTTCCTCTCTTTCCCCTCTTTCCTCTCTTTCCTCTCTTTCCTCTCTTTCCTCTCTTTCCTCTCTTTCCCCTCTTTCCTCTCTTTCCTCTCTTTCCTCTCTTTCCCCTCTTTCCTCTCTTTCCTCTCTTTCCTCTCTTTCCCCTCTTTCCCCTCTTTCCTCTCTTTCCTCTCTTTCCTCTCTTTCCTCTCTTTCCTCTCTTTCCCCTCTTTCCCCTCTTTCCCCTCTTTCCTCTCTTTCCCCTCTTTCCTCTCTTTCCTCTCTTTCCTCTCTTTCCTCTCTTTCCCCTCTTTCCTCTCTTTCCCCTCTTTCCTCTCTTTCCTCTCTTTCCTCTCTTTCCCCTCTTTCCCCTCTTTCCCTCTTTCCTCTCTTTCCTCTCTTTCCTCTCTTTCCTCTCTTTCCCCTCTTTCCTCTCTTTCCCCTCTTTCCTCTCTTTCCTCTCTTTCCTCTCTTTCCTCTCTTTCCCCTCTTTCCTCTCTTTCCCCTCTTTCCCCTCTTCCTCTCTCCTCTCTTTCCTCTCTTTCCTCTCTTTCCTCTCTTTCCTCTCTTTCCCCTCTTTCCCCTCTTTCCTCTCTTTCCTCTCTTTCCTCTCTTTCCTCTCTTTCCTCTCTTTCCTCTCTTTCCCCTCTTTCCCCTCTTTCCTCTTTCCTCTCTTTCCCCTCTTTCCTCTCTTTCCTCTCTTTCCTCTCTTTCCCCTCTTTCCCCTTTTCCCCTCTTTCCTCTCTTTCCTCTCTTTCCCCTCTTTCCTCTCTTTCCCCTCTTTCCCCTCTTTCCTCTTTCCTCTCTTTCCTCTCTTTCCCCTCTTTCCTCTCTTTCCTCTCTTTCCTCTCTTTCCTCTCTTTCCTCTCTTTCCTCTCTTTCCTCTCTTTCCTCTCTTTCCCCTCTTTCCTCTCTTATCTCTCTTTCCTCTCTTTCCTCTCTTTCCTCTCTTTCCCCTCTTTCCCCTCTTTCCTCTCTTTCCTCTCTTTCCTCTCTTTCCTCTCTTCCTCTCTTTCCCCTCTTTCCTCTCTTTCCTCTCTTTCCTCTCTTTCCTCTCTTCCTCTCTTTCCTCTCTTTCCCCTCTTTCCTCTCTTTCCTCTCTTTCCCCTCTTTCCTCTCTTTCCTCTCTTTCCTCTCTTTCCTCTCTTTCCCCTCTTTCCTCTCTTTCCTCTCTTTCCTCTCTTTCCCCTCTTTCCTCTCTTTCCTCTCTTTCCTCTCTTTCCCCTCTTTCCCCTCTTTCCTCTCTTTCCTCTCTTTCCTCTCTTTCCTCTCTTTCCTCTCTTTCCCTCTTTCCCCTCTTTCCCCTCTTTCCTCTCTTTCCCTCTTTCCTCTCTTTCCTCTCTTTCCTCTCTTTCCTCTCTTTCCCCTCTTTCCTCTCTTTCCCCTCTTTCCTCTCTTTCCTCTCTTTCCTCTCTTTCCCCTCTTTCCCCTCTTTCCCCTCTTTCCTCTCTTCCTCTCTTTCCTCTCTTTCCTCTCTTTCCCCTCTTTCCTCTCTTTCCCCTCTTTCCTCTCTTTCCTCTCTTTCCTCTCTTTCCTCTCTTTCCCCTCTTCCCCTCTTTCCCTCTTTCCCCTCTTTCCCCTCTTTCCCCTCTTTCCCCTCTTTCCTCTTTCCTCTCTTTCCTCTCTTTCCTCTCTTTCCCCTCTTTCCTCTCTTTCCCCTCTTTCCTCTCTTTCCTCTCTTTCCTCTCTTTCCTCTCTTTCCCCTCTTCCCCTCTTTCCCCTCTTTCCCTCTTTCCCCTCTTTCCCCTCTTTCCTCTCTTTCCTCTCTTTCCTCTCTTTCCTCTCTTTCCTCTTTCCTCTCTTTCCCCTCTTTCCCCTCTTCCTCTTTCCTCTCTTTCCTCTCTTTCCCCTCTTTCCTCTCTTTCCTCTCTTTCCTCTCTTTCCCCTCTTTCCCCTTTTCCCCCTCTTTCCTCTCTTTCCTCTCTTTCCCCTCTTTCCTCTCTTTCCCCTCTTCCTCTCTCTTTCCTCTCTTTCCTCTCTTTCCCCTCTTTCCCTCTTCCTCTCTTTCCTCTCTTTCCTCTCTTTCCTCTCTTTCCTCTCTTTCCCCTCTTTCCCCTCTTTCCTCTTTCCTCTCTTTCCTCTCTTTCCCCTCTTTCCTCTCTTTCCTCTCTTTCCTCTCTTTCCCCTCTTTCCCCTTTTCCCCCTCTTTCCTCTCTTTCCTCTCTTTCCCCTCTTTCCTCTCTTTCCCCTCTTTCCCCTCTTTCCTCTCTTTCCTCTCTTTCCTCTCTTTCCCCTCTTTCCTCTCTTTCCTCTCTTTCCTCTCTTTCCTCTCTTTCCTCTCTTTCCTCTCTTTCCTCTCTTTCCTCTCTTTCCTCTCTTTCCCCTCTTTCCTCTCTTATCTCTCTTTCCTCTCTTTCCTCTCTTTCCTCTCTTTCCCCTCTTTCCCCTCTTTCCTCTCTTTCCTCTCTTTCCTCTCTTTCCTCTCTTTCCTCTCTTTCCCCTCTTTCCTCTCTTTCCTCTTTCCTCTCTTTCCTCTCTTTCCTCTCTTTCCTCTCTTTCCCCTCTTTCCTCTCTTTCCTCTCTTTCCCCTCTTCCCCCTCTTTCCCCTCTTTCCTCTCTTTCCTCTCTTTCCTCTCTTTCCTCTCTTTCCCCTCTTTCCTCTCTTTCCTCTCTTTCCTCTCTTTCCCCTCTTTCCTCTCTTTCCTCTCTTTCCTCTCTTTCCCCTCTTTCCCCTCTTTCCTCTCTTTCCTCTCTTTCCCCTCTTTCCTCTCTTTCCTCTCTTTCCCCTCTTTCCTCTCTTTCCTCTCTTTCCTCTCTTTCCTCTCTTTCCTCTCTTTCCCCTCTTTCCTCTCTTTCCTCTCTTTCCCCTCTTTCCTCTCTTTCCCCTCTTTCCCCTCTTTACTCTCTTTCCTCTCTTTCCTCTCTTTCCTCTCTTTCCTCTCTTTCCCCTCTTTCCTCTCTTTCCTCTCTTTCACCTCTTTCCTCTCTTTCCCCTCTTTCCCCTCTTCCCCCTCTTTCCTCTCTTTCCTCTCTTTCCCCTCTTCCCCCTCTTTCCCCTCTTTCCTCTCTTTCCTCTCTTTCCCCTCTTTCCTCTCTTTCCTCTCTTTCCTCTCTTTCCTCTCTTTCCTCTCTTTCCCCTCTTTCCTCTCTTTCCTCTCTTTCCTCTCTTTCCTCTCTTTCCCCTCTTTCCCCTCTTTCCTCTCTTTCCTCTCTTTCCTCTCTTTCCTCTCTTTCCTCTCTTTCCCCTCTTTCCTCTCTTTCCTCTCTTTCCTCTCTTTCCTCTCTTTCCTCTCTTTCCTCTCTTTCCTCTCTTTCCTCTCTTTCCCCTCTTTCCTCTCTTTCCTCTCTTTCCCCTCTTTCCTCTCTTTCCTCTCTTTCCTCTCTTTTCCTCTCTTTCCCCTCTTTCCTCTCTT
>NW_028176663.1:7500-10000 GCF_949987555.1 Borostomias antarcticus
GGATGTATCTGCTGTGTTAGTAGCAGTGTTGGATGTATCTGCTGTGTTAGTAGCAGTGTTGGATGTATCTGCTGTGTTAGTAGCAGTGTTGGATGTATCTGCTGTGTTAGTAGCAGTGTTGGATGTATCTGCTGTGTTAGTAGCAGTGTTGGATGTATCTGCTGTGTTAGTAGCAGAGTGTTGGATGTATCTGCTGTGTTAGTAGCAGTGTTGGATGTATCTGCTGTGTTAGTAGCAGTGTTGGATGTATCTGCTGTGTTAGTAGCAGTGTTGGATGTATCTGCTTTGTTAGTAGCAGTGTTGGATGTAGCTGCTGTGTTAGTAGCAGAGTGTTGGATGTATCTGCTGTGTTAGTAGCAGTGTTGGATGTATCTGCTGTGTTAGTAGCAGAGTGTTGGATGTATCTGCTGTGTTAGTAGCAGTGTTGGATGTATCTGCTGTGTTAGTAGCAGAGTGATGGATGTATCTGCTGTGTTAGTAGCAGAGTTTTGGATGTATCTGCTGTGTTAGTAGCAGAGTGTTGGATGTATCTGCTGTGTTAGTAGCAGTGTTGGATGTATCTGCTGTGTTAGTAGCAGAGTGTGGGATGTATCTGCTGTGTTAGTAGCAGTGTTGGATGTATCTGCTGTGTTAGTAGCAGAGTGTTGGATGTATCTGCTGTGTTAGTAGCAGAGTGTTGGATGTATCTGCTGTGTTAGTAGCAGTGTTGGATGTATCTGCTGTGTTAGTAGCAGAGTGTTGAATGTATCTGCTGTGTTAGTAGCAGAGTTTGGGATGTATCTGCTGTGTTAGTAGCAGTGTTGGATGTATCTGCTGTGTTAGTAGCAGTGTTGGATGTATCTGCTGTGTTAGTAGCAGAGTGTTGGATGTATCTGCTGTGTTAGTAGCAGTGTTGGATGTATCTGCTGTGTTAGTAGCAGTGTTGGATGTATCTGCTGTGTTAGTAGCAGTGTTGGATGTATCTGCTGTGTTAGTAGCAGGCGCTCAGCTGGCCAAGGACATCACATCAGAAGCCCCCAGCGCTTGGGCACATGCTGTGGACACTATCCATTAGAAAACGGGCTTCATCAAACTTACATTTCAAATTTACATTTAAATGTTTTATTGATCCTATTATAGTGTTGTTGTTTTTTTAATTAACATTTTTAAAAAGCCTCATGTAACCCCTGCAGTAGCTCCTACATCCCCTGTCCTGTTTTGTGTCCTGTCCTTTTATTGTTCTGTGATTATGTGCACTTTATTCTGTTTTTTGTTTTAGTTTATTTTATATATTGTACAGCACTTTGGTGCAACTTCGGTTGATTTTAAACGTGCTTTATAAATAAAGTTGACCTTGAACTTGACCTTCAACGTACCGATAGGGGGCGTGACCCCCCATCTGTCTGGAACATAACTAGGACCTCTACTCTCTCTCCTTCCTCCTCTCCTCTTCTCTTCCCGTCCTCTTCTCCTCTCTCCTCTCCTCTCCTTCCTCCTCTCCTCTTCTCTTCCCGTCCTCTTCTCCTCTCCTTCCTCCTCTCCTTCCTCCTCTCTTCTCTCCTTCCTCCTCTCCTCTCCTTCCTCCTCTCCTCTCCTTCCTCTTCTCTCCTTCCTCCTCTCTCCTCTCCTTCCTCCTCTTCTCTCCTCTTCTCTCCTTCCTCCTCTCGTCTCCTCTCCTTCCTCCTCTCCTCTCCTTCCTCTTCTCTCCTTCCTCCTCTCGTCTCCTCTCTCCTCTCCTTCCTCCTCTCCTCTCCTTCCTCCTCTCCTCTTCTCTCCTTCCTCCTCTCGTCTCCTCTCTCCTCTCCTCTCCTCTCTCCTCTCCTTCCTCCTCTCCTCTTCTTTCCTTCCTCCTCTCGTCTCCTCTCTCCCTGACTGCCCAGTGGATGGAGTGATGCTTGTGATATACTGTCTGGATAAACCTGTATACTGATGGATGGATGTAATGTAATTTTATATATATATATACATATATTGATGGTGGCCAAAATTATTAGAACACCTGACAGATCTGAAAATATTCACCTTTTTTGCCTCCAAAACATTATTTAATTCCATAATGTTCATGAAACATGCAGATGGGCTCTGAGCACAACAACTATAAGATGAAGAGAGTCCTTCTGTTTTTATCCACTTTTAACTTTCATATTTGGTAAGTCCACCTTTTGCAGCAATTAAGGTACAGCAGCACATCTCTTCGGCATAGTGTCAATATATATTTATGGAATTAAATCATGTTTTGGAGGCAAAAAAGGTGAATATATTCAGATCCGTCAGGTGTTCTAATAATTGTTAATAAATTCCCCATTCAGAGGTGAACATGGGGGATGTGTTATTGTTAATAAATTCCCCATT
The DNA here is from genome assembly GCF_949987555.1 of Borostomias antarcticus. Lineage (NCBI taxonomy): Eukaryota > Metazoa > Chordata > Actinopteri > Stomiiformes > Stomiidae > Borostomias > Borostomias antarcticus. Next base: position 9,832 of record NW_028176663.1, read on the forward strand.
CAGAGGTGAACATGGGGGATGTGTTATTGTTAATAAACTCCCCATTCAGAGGTGAACATGGGGGATGTGTTATTGTTAATAAATTCCCCATTCAGAGGTGAACATGGGGGATGTGTTATTGTTAATAAATTCCCCATTCAGAGGTGAACATGGGGGATGTGTTATTGTT
>NW_028176662.1:0-2500 GCF_949987555.1 Borostomias antarcticus
GAGAGAGAGAGGGAGAGAGAGAGAGAGGGAGATGAGCTGCAGCCCTGTGAGTCACGGGTAGCCCACAATTAGGAGCTGAGATTAGTTTCTCTCCAGGACGACACACACACACACACACACACACACACACACACACACACACACACACACACACTGAGCGAAAGACACACATACACACACAGAAAGACCTCCCCACACACACATACACACTGAGAAAAAGACAGACAGACAGACAGACAAACACTGAGAGAAAGACACACACACAAACACACACACTGAGAGAAACACACACACACAAACACACACACTGAGAGACAGAGAATATTTGCAGATTAGAGTAAACTGTACATATCCATATAAGAACATGTTCAAATAGCTCATACAACCATATATGACACACATTCACTTCCATGTATGAACTGACAGGGAACAGTCCTAAAACACACACACACGCACACGCACACACACACGCACACACACACACACACACACACACACACACACACACACACACACACACACACACACACACACATAATGCCGCAAGCAGCATACGAGAATACGAAAGATAGCCTCACTGTGAAAACCAAATCCTGCACATGGGGAATTATATTTCCCCAACTCACGAGCTCACTCCCCTTGATGACTGTGCACTGTTATGAGTTTCTCTAATCTGTATTTAACATACTGGTATTGTGTGTGAGTTAGAAAGGCAAGAGAACGAGCTGCCTGTTCGCCGTAGGATAAACACTTGTTTAATTGCTCTGTGGTGATCGTAGCGTTGCATTTTAGTCAGAAGCCAGAAATACAGAGCGTCATTATTGAACAGTTGAATATCTGGGATGATACAGCGGCTACGAGGGACTTAATCTGAGCCATGGAATTATTAAATCAGAGAGTCCAAGGTAGTTTGCCTCAATAAGAGAGCAAGGTCTAATGGTTCTCAGTTCTTTCACCGTTTGGGTGGGTTTCTCTAAAGCGAAGTGCTGTGGCTGTCAGTTTCATCCGTCAGAGTGTGCTGTACCGCTTATTGGTTTTGTACTGCCACACGTTTGACACGGTTTATACAATATTTGGGGTAAAATGGAAATTCAGGGAGGGAGAAGTTTTCTACCATAGACTTCATGTGTGTCTCTGTCTATGGCATTTTTATCTGTAGCACAGTGCCACCTGGTGGGGCATAGCAGAACAGCAGGGCCATAAATAGACAGGTATCCTTACCTCCACACTGTCAGAGTAACTAAATACATAACACGTCATTCAGAACTATATAAATAGATATATTGATAGGATATCATTTATAACACTCACAGTGACATTGAATTTATCAATGTTGAATACATATGACTGACTCACATCAAGCTTCTCACATAACTACCAGACAGGCTTCAATGTGACTTTATTTGTGAATCCAATACTGTGATATTTCATACATAAATGGGTGGGGAAGTGAATTTGCATCGTTCCTTCGGGTGGAGTTCAAATTTCGACTCGACAGGCAATGGTCATTCGGGTACCAAACCCTCACACTACTGGCTGGGTACCAAACCCTCACACTACTGGCTGGGTACCAAACCCTCACGCTACTGACCGGGTACCAAACCCTCACGCTACTGACCGGGTACCAAACCCTCACACTACTGACCGGGTACCAAACCCTCACACTACTGGCTGGGTACCAAACCCTCACGCTACTGGCTGGGTACCAAACCCTCACACTACTGACCGGGTACCAAACCCTCACACTACTGACCGGGTACCAAACCCTCACACTACTGACCGGGTACCAAACCCTCACGCTACTGACCGGGTACCAAACCCTCACACTACTGACCAGGTACCAAACCCTCACACTACTGGCTGGGTACCAAACCCTCACACTACTGGTTGGGTACCAAACCCTCACGCTACTGGCTGGGTACCAAACCCTCACACTACTGGCTGGGTACCAAACCCTCACACTACTGGTTGGGTACCAAACCCTCACACTACTGGTTGGGTACCAAACCCTCACGCTACTGGTTGGGTACCAAACCCTCACACTACTGGCTGGGTACCAAACCCTCACACTACTGGCTGGGTACCAAACCCTCACACTACTGGCTGGGTACCAAACCCTCACACTACTGGTTGGGTACCAAACCCTCACACTACTGGTTGGGTACCAAACCCTCACACTACTGGCTCGATACCAAACCCTCACACTACTGGCTGGGTACCAAACCCTCACACTACTGGTTGGGTACCAAACCCTCACACTACTGGTTGGGTACCAAACCCTCATGCTACTGACCGGGAACTGGTAATGTAAGGGATGAGTACCAGGTAGTGTAAGGGTTTGGTACCCGGTAGTGTGCCGGGTACCAAACCCTTCTTCACTTCATTGTGTCCATCAGCGTCAACTGTCAGCATCTGTCAAAAATCTAGAAATGAACCTGTGAGATTCTCTGACGTCAAACGCCGTGGAGCCGCTGTCATTAATTACAATGGATTCATTCCA
>NW_028176662.1:7500-12850 GCF_949987555.1 Borostomias antarcticus
CTCTATCCAGAGAGAGATCAGTCCTCTAGAGATCAGTCCTCTATCCAGAGAGAGATCAGTCCTCTAGAGATCAGTCCTCTATCCAGAGAGAGATCAGTCCTCTATCCAGAGAGAGATCAGTCCTCTAGAGATCAGTCCTCTATCCAGAGAGAGATCAGTCCTCTATCCAGAGAGAGATCAGTCCTCTAGAGATCCAGTCCTCTATACAGATAGAGATCAGTCCTCTAGAGATCAGTCCTCTATCCAGCTAGAGATCAGTCCTCTATCCAGCTAGAGATCAGTCCTCTATCCAGAGAGAGATCAGTCCTCTAGAGATCAGTCCTCTATACAACTAGAGATCAGTCCTCTATACAGAGAGAGATCAGTCCTCTAGAGATCAGTCCTCTATCCAGAGAGAGATCAGTCCTCTATCCAGAGAGAGATCAGTCCTCTAGAGATCAGTCCTCTATCCAGATAGAGATCAGTCCTCTATACAACTAGAGATCAGTCCTCTATACAACTAGAGATCAGTCCTCTATACAGCTAGAGATCAGTCCTCTATACAACTAGAGATCAGTCCTCTATCCAGAGAGAGATCAGTCCTCTATCCAGATAGAGATCAGTCCTCTATCCAGATAGAGATCAGTCCTCTATACAGATAGAGATCAGTCCTCTATACAACTAGAGATCAGTCCTCTATAGAGCTAGAGATCAGTCCTCTATCCAACTAGAGATCAGTCCTCTATCCAGAGAGAGATCAGTCCTCTTTACAGATAGAGATCAGTCCTCTATACAGATAGAGATCAGTCCTCTATCCAGAGAGAGATCAGTCCTCTATACAGATAGAGATCAGTCCTCTATCCAGAGAGAGATCAGTCCTCTATACAGAGAGAGATCAGTCCTCTATACAACTAGAGATCCAGTCCTCTATACAGCTAGAGATCAGTCCTCTATACAGATAGAGATCCAGTCCTCTAGAGATCAGTCCTCTATACAGATAGAGATCAGTCCTCTATACAGATAGAGATCAGTCCTCTATACAGATAGAGATCAGTCCTCTATACAGATAGAGATCAGTCCTCTATACAGATAGAGATCCAGTCCTCTATACAGTTAGAGATCAGTCCTCTATACAACTAGAGATCAGTCCTCTATACAGATAGAGATCAGTCCTCTATACAACTAGAGATCCAGTCCTCTATAAAGCTAGAGATCAGTCCTCTATACAGCTAGAGATCCTGTCCTCTATACAACTAGAGATCAGTCCTCTATACAGATAGAGATCAGTCCTCTATACAGATAGAGATCCAGTCCTCTATACAACTAGAGATCAGTCCTCTAGAGATCAGTCCTCTATCCAGATAGAGATAAGTCCTCTATACAGCTAGAGATCAGTCCTCTATACAACTAGAGATCAGTCCTCTATCCAGATAGAGATCAGTCCTCTATACAGATAGAGATCAGTCCTCTATACAGATAGAGATCAGTCCTCTATACAGATAGAGATCAGTCCTCTATACAGATAGAGATCAGTCCTCTATACAACTAGAGATCAGTCCTCTATACAGATAGAGATCAGTCCTCTATACAGATAGAGATCAGTCCTCTATACAGACAGAGATCAGTCCTCTATCCAGAGAGAGATCAGTCCTCTCTACAGAGAGAGATCAGTCCTCTATACAGATAGAGATCAGTCCTCTATACAGCTAGAGATCAGTCCTCTATCCAGCTAGAGATCAGTCCCCTATACAGATAGAGATCAGTCCTCTATACAGATAGAGATCAGTCCTCTATCCAGATAGAGATCAGTCCTCTATACAGATAGAGATCAGTCCTCTAGAGATCAGTCCTCTATCCAGCTAGAGATCAGTCCTCTATACAGATAGAGATCAGTCCTCTATCCAGATAGAGATCAGTCCTCTATACAGATAGAGATCAGTCCTCTAGAGATCAGTCCTCTATACAGATAGAGATCAGTCCTCTATACAGATAGAGATCAGTCCTCTATACAGCTAGAGATCAGTCCTCTATACAACTAGAGATCAGTCCTCTATACAACTAGAGATCAGTCCTCTATACAGCTAGAGATCCAGTCCTCTATACAACTAGAGATCAGTCCTCTATAGAGCAAGAGATCAGTCCTCTATACAACTAGAGATCAGTCCTCTATACAGATAGAGATCCAGTCACACCATCACTGATCTCCACTAGAAAGGGAGGCTGTACAGAATGAATGAGTTGAGGAAGGACGAGAATTCAAAGAGCGCCTCCATCTCCGGCAGGCTAGGAGAAGAGGTTAGGGTTAGGAGGAGAGATGAGGAGAGAGAGAAGGGAGGGGGGGAGAGAGGAGGGGGGGGCAGGCTAGGAGAAGAGGTTAGGGTTAGGAGGAGAGATGCGGAGAGAGAGAAGGGAGGGGAGGGAGAGGAGGGGGGGCAGGCTAGGAGAAGAGGTTAGGGTTAGGAGGAGAGATGAGGAGAGAGAGAAGGGAGGGGGGGAGAGAGGAGGGGGGGGCAGGCTAGGAGAAGAGGTTAGGGTTAGGAGGAGAGATGAGGAGAGAGAGAAGGGAGGGGAGGGAGAGGAGGGGGGGCAGGCTAGGAGAAGAGATGAGGGGAGAGAAGGGAGGGGAGAGAGGAGGGGGGCTCAGGAGAAGAAGTGGGGGTTGGGGGGAGGCGGGGGGGGTTGGGTTGGGTTTGTGGAGCAGACACAGCCAATGCCAGAAACCTTCGGGCTCCTTGTGTGTTGGGGAACACGCTTGGCTCTCTCCCACCACCACTCTCTGTATTTACCAAAAACAAAATGGCCCCCATAGAGAAGAGAGGTGGGAGGCTTGTGTTCATTGGTCACAGGCTGCTGGGTTTGAGACAGGTCATAGGCTCAAGAATCACTCTGGTTGTGACTGTTTGGATTGTGTCTTTGACATGCTATGATTTGCAATGATAATTGGGACAAGAGCCATGATGAGATGCAACAAAGGTGGCGCCTTCCTTCCTTCCTTCCTTCCTTCCTTCCTTCCTTCCTTCCTTCCTTCCTTCCTTCCTTCCTTCCTTCCTTCCTTCCTTCCTTCCTTCCTTCCTTCCTTCCTTCCTCCCTCCTTCCCTCCCTCCCTCCCTAATTGATCATGAATCTGGTCTGATTTGTCTGCTCTCACCCAGGTCTGGTTATAGAGAGCTTGGGGATACGCATGTTACTTTTTAGATTTAGATTCATATTGATGTACCAGATATCAAGAAATAAACAAACAATCCTAAAACACTAGTTGGTAAATAGAAAAAGAGCTGATGGTGGGACTGGGGTTCTCCTGAGAAAACATCTTGCAAACATACAGGTTTAATACTTCGGTCTCTCTCTCACTCTCTCTCTCCTTCGGTCTCTCTCTCACTCTCTCTCTCCTTCGGTCTCTCTCTCACTCTCTCTCTCCTTCGGTCTCTCTCTTTCTTTCTCTCTCTCTCCTTCGGTCTCTCTCTCACTCTCTCTCTCCTTTGGTCTCTCTCTCCATCTCTCTCTCCCTCTCTTGCTGGCTGGCCTCTCTCTCTCTATCTCTCCTCCGGGCTCTCTCTTTCTCTCTCTATCGGTCTCTTTCTCTCTATTGGTCTCTCTCTCTCTCTCCTCTGATCTCTCTCTCTCTTGCTGGCTGGCCTCTCTCCCTCTCTCTCTCTATCCTCTGGTCTCTTTCTCTATCGGTCTCTCTCTCTCTCTCTCTCTCCTCCGGTCTCTCTCTCTCTCTCTCTCTCTATCGGTCTCTCTCTATCTCTCTCCTCCGGTCTCTCTCTCTCTCTCTCTCTCTCTCTCTCTGCAGTCCTCAGCTCAGTTGTTCAGGAGGGGTTGCTGAAGGGGAGTTTGCCTCCCTGAAATATTCATGAGAAAATGGGCCATGAATTTATAACCAGGCGCCCGCCACCACTGGGTCCCGGCTCAGACTCCCTCTCCTGCCTCTCTCCTCTCCTCTCTCCCCTCCTCTCTCCCCTCTCCTCTCCCTTCTCCTCTCCCTTCTCCTCTCCCTTCTCTCCTCTCCCATCTCTCCTCTCCCCTTTCCTCTCCCCTCTCCCCTCTCTCCTCTCCCCTCTCCCCTCTCCTCTCTCCTCTCTTCTCTCCTCTCTCCTCTCTCCCCTCTCCCCTCTCTCCTCTCCCCTCTCCCCTCTCCCCTCTCCTCTCTCCTCTCTTCTCTCCTCTCTCCACTCCTCTCTCCCCTCTCCCCTCTCTCCTCTCCCCTCTCCTCTCTCCTCTCTCTCCTCTCCTCTCTCCCCTCTCTCCTCTCTCCCCTCTCCTCTCTTCCCTCTCCTCTCTCCCTTCACCAGCTCCATCTCTCCTTTTCATTCTCTTTCTTTCTCTCTCTGTCCATCCCTTCTTTCCCCTCTCCCTTCTCTCTCTTTCTCTTTTCAGCTCCATCTCTGCTCCCTACCTCTTGTTTTCATTATGTCTCTTTCTCTCTCTCTCTCTCTCCCTCTCTCTCTCTCTCTCTCTCTCTCTCTCTCTCTCTCCATCTCTCCTGTCTATCTCTTGTTGTTCTTCTCTCTTCCTCCTCTAGTTCTCTCTCCTTCCCTCTGTCCGGTCCTGCTCTCTACAGGCGTAGCGCTCGCCGTGCTGGTCATGAGGACACACCACACACACACACACACACACACACACACACACACACACACACACACACACACACAGCACACACACACGTCCTGAGAACGTACCGGGCCCTTTGGAAGCTGAGTAGCTGTGTCAGAGGATCATAGTAATGCACTTAGAGCAGGAGGCCATATTTCTTTGATGAGAAACTGTTTAATGTAAACAATAAGAAGTTAAAGGATAAGTTCACTATTTTTGGACTTTTGGGCCGATTCTCGTAGCCTGGTGACCTGACCTCATCCACGTGAGCTCATCCACGTGAGCTCATCCTCTCTCCCTCCGTAGCTCAGGCTGGTCAACCCGTTCACTCAACTGCTTTCCTCCCGATCAGAAATCGGTCGGGCCAATCACAGCTGTGTATCTAACATGGGGCGGGTTTGATACAACAACTGTACTCACTTGATACGACGATACAATGACTAACCCCCGTCTCATTGCTCTGATTGGTTATAGGTCTATCCAATTGTGTCCAGAGGCAGGTTGCTCTGTGACCGTTGATAACGCCCCCTAAACGCAGGATATCCAGACCCTGCCCGGATATGACATCAACACAGACCACTTTCCTAACTTCTACTCCACAACCTCTTCCTTGTGTTTATCTGTTCTGACTTTTATTTCTCTCGTTCTTTCATCCCTCTCTCAGTTTCCTCTCCCTTCTTTCTCTTTCTCCAGGAACAGACTTGTCCTCTCACCCTTTCCCTCGTCTGCCTCTCTTCTCATCTGTCCATTCCTCTCTCTCCCCTCTCTCTCTCTC
>NW_028176661.1:2500-5000 GCF_949987555.1 Borostomias antarcticus
ACTGGTAAATTCCAAATTTTATCAAACGGTCCGGTGGCATCCCTGGACTCACCTCACAGCACCCATGGGTGCTGTAGCACCCACTTTGAGAAGCCCTGACTCTAACTATGTCGGCAAGGCAAGGCAGGGCAAGGCAAAGCATGTTTATTTGTAGAGCACATTTCAGCAACAAGGCAAATCAAAGTGCTTTACATGAGACATTAAAAGCATTAAGACAAAGTGCAAGAAACACATAAAAGGTGAAGGAGATAACTAGGCTGGTATGACCATTATACTGGATCACTAGGCTGGTTATACTAGGCTATCCATTATACCAGATAACTAGGCTGGTAGGGTCATTATACTGGATAACTAGGCTGGTAGGGTCATTATAACTAGGCTGGTAGGGTCATTATACTGGATAACTAGGCTGGTAGGGTCATTATACTGGATAACTAGGCTGGTTATACTAGGCTATCCATTATACCAGATAACTAGGCTGGTACAGGTATGGTCAATATACTGGATCACTAGGCTGGTAGGGTCATTATACTGGATAACTAGGCTGGTAGGGTCATTATACTGGATCACTAGGCTGGTAGGGTCATTATACTGGATAACTAGGCTTGTAGGGTCATTATACTGGATCACTAGGCTGGTAGGGTCATTATACTGGATCACTAGGCTTGTAGGGTCATTATACTGGATCACTAGGCTGGTAGGGTCATTATACTGGATAACTAGGCTGGTAGGGTCATTATACTGGATAACTAGGCTGGTAGGGTCATTATACTGGATAACTAGGCTGGTAGGGTCATTATACTGGATCACTAGGCTGGTAGGGTCATTATACTGGATAACTAGGCTGGTAGGGTCATTATACTGGATAACTAGGCTGGTAGGGTCATTATACTGGATAACTAGGCTTGTAGGGTCATTATACTGGATCACTAGGCTGGTAGGGTCATTATACTGGATCACTAGGCTGATAGGGTCATTATACTGGATAACTAGGCTGGTAGGGTCATTATACTGGTAGGGTCATTATACTGGATAACTAGGCTGGTAGGGTCATTATACTGGATCACTAGGCTGGTAGGGTCATTATACTGGATAACTAGGCTGGTAGGGTCATTATACTGGATAACTAGGCTGGTAGGGTCATTATACTGGATCACTAGGCTGATAGGGTCATTATACTGGATAACTAGGCTGGTAGGGTCATTATACTGGTAGGGTCATTATACTGGATAACTAGGCTGGTAGGGTCATTATACTGGATCACTAGGCTGGTAGGGTCATTATACTGGTAGGGTCATTATACTGGATCACTAGGCTGGTAGGGTCATTATACTGGATCACTAGACTGGTAGGGTCATTATACTGGATAACTAGGCTGGTAGGGTCATTATACTGGTAGGGTCATTATACTGGATAACTAGGCTGGTAGGGTCATTATACTGGATCACTAGACTGGTAGGGTCATTATACTGGATAACTAGGCTGGTAGGGTCATTATACTGGATCACTAGACTGGTAGGGTCATTATACTGGATAACTAGGCTGGTAGGGTCATTATACTGGTAGGGTCATTATACTGGTAGGGTCATTATACTGGATAACTAGGCTTGTAGGGTCATTATACTGGATCACTAGGCTGGTAGGGTCATTATACTGGATCACTAGGCTGGTAGGGTCATTATACTGGATAACTAGGCTGGTAGGGTCATTATACTGGATAACTAGGCTGGTAGGGTCATTATACTGGATCACTAGGCTGGTAGGGTCATTATACTGGATCACTAGGCTGGTAGGGTCATTATACTGGATCACTAGGCTGGTAGGGTCATTATACTGGATAACTAGGCTGGTAGGGTCATTATACTGGATCACTAGGCTGGTAGGGTCATTATACTGGTAGGGTCATTATACTGGATCACTAGGCTGGTAGGGTCATTATACTGGATAACTAGGCTGGTAGGGTCATTATACTGGTAGGGTCATTATACTGGATCACTAGGCTGGTAGGGTCATTATACTGGATAACTAGGCTGGTAGGGTCATTATACTGGATCACTAGACTGGTAGGGTCATTATACTGGATCACTAGGCTTGTAGGGTCATTATACTGGATCACTAGGCTGGTAGGGTCATTATACTGGTAGGGTCATTATACTGGATAACTAGGCTGGTAGGGTCATTATACTGGATAACTAGGCTTGTAGGGTCATTATACTGGATCACTAGGCTGGTAGGGTCATTATACTGGATCACTAGGCTGGTAGGGTCATTATACTGGATAACTAGGCTGGTAGGGTCATTATACTGGATAACTAGGCTGGTAGGGTCATTATACTGGATCACTAGACTGGTAGGGTCATTATACTGGATAACTAGGCTGGTAGGGTCATTATACTGGATCACTAGGCTGGTAGGGTCATTATACTGGATAACTAGGCTGGTAGGGTCATTATACTGGATCACTAGGCTGGTAGGGTCATTATACTGGATAACTAGGCTG
>NW_028176661.1:10000-12500 GCF_949987555.1 Borostomias antarcticus
AGAGAGAGCATGTGTGAGTGTGGTCAGGCACCATTACACTGGGGATGGAGGATAATCTGCTGGGTGGTTTGACTTTTGACCCCTAGACAGCAGCAGTGTATACACACACCAGCTCCGACCTCTTCACCCCTGACCCCTCGGGCACACCTTGCTAATGTAGCCTATAAAGCCTTAATGGCTTGATATATATCACTTTGGACATGCTGTAGCAGGGTTCTAGGCTACTGATGACGATGATGATGGCGATGATGACGATGGTGGATGTTCACAATGACAAAAAAGGGACCATTTTGTTAGGACCATCTATCTATCTATCTATCTATCTATCTATCTATCTATCTATCTATCTATCTATCTATCTATCTATCTATCTATCTATCTATCTATCTATCTGGTGGATTGTTGGTGGGTTGTTTGTTAGGACAGACAGAAATATGAGCAGAGATTGTAAAGAACATAATGGGTAAGATTCCAGGGCACAGAAGAAGCCCTTGCTGCCCTTTTCTACTACACAGGAATTTACCCTCGGGATCAATAAAGGACTCTTTATCCATCCATCCATCCATCCATCCATCCATCCATCCATCCATCCATCCATCCATCCATCCATCCATCCATCCATCCATCCATCCATCAATATAGTACTCTACTGTATATCCATCCATCCATCCATCCATCCATCCATCCATCCATCCATCCATCCATCCATCCATCCATCCATCAATATAGTACTCTATATCCATCCATTCATCCATCCATCCATCCATCCATCCATCCATCCATCCATCCATCCATCCATCCATCCATCCATCCATCCATCCATCCATCCATCCATCCATCAATATAGTTCTCTATATCCATCCATTCATCCACCCATCCACCCATCCATCCATATAGTACTCTATATCCATCCATCCATCCATCCATCCATCCATCCATCCATCCATCCATCCATCCATCCATCCATCCATATAGTACTCTATATCCATCCATCCATCCATCCATCCATCCATCCATCCATCCATCCATCCATCCATCCATCCATCCATCCATCCATCCATCCATCCATCCATATAGTACTCTATATCCACCCACCCACCCACCCACCCATCCACCCATCCACCCATCCATCCATCCATCCATCCATCCATCCATCCATCCATCCATCCATCCATTAATCCAGGCATTCCCAAACTGTGAGGCGGGCCTCCCCTGCGGGGGCCCAAAGAAATTCAGGGCAGACGTGGAGGGATTTAAAAAAAAAAAATTCTATGGTTTTTATGAATGAAAGGTGATTTTAAAGGAAAATCGAAATAAATAATGGGAGAGATGTATACTAAATTTGTGGATAGTGCAGAGAGACCCTCCCCCGCAGGCATGAATGTATTGTGTGAAAACATCATAATGTTAACTAGCAACAGGTGCCACTGAGCTAACTTAGCTGTGTAACATTATGCGCTAGCTAACGCTGCCTGGCAAAATGGACAGATTTGGGGGGTTGGGGGGGCGCGGGTGTGTCACTGTTTTCAGAGTGGAGGCCCACATTGATGGAGTTTGGGAACCCATGCATTAATCCATCCATCCATCCATCCATCCATCCATCCATCCATCAATATAGTAATTTTTACAGCTCACTTATCTGGCCCCCGGGTGATTACTGTTTTTTTGCTTCCCTCTGGAATATGTAGAGAGTGGGTCGTATGCCCACCTCCCTTGTTCTCTGTAAATTATCTGATTGATTGATAGTATTCTACATCCATCCATCCATCCATCCATCCATATCAATAAACTATCTATCTATCTATCATCTACTGTATCTCTATCTTTCCATGGGGAATCTCCACTGATGTGTTTTTAGTTAGTATTAATATGAGTATGTGGTCCATGGACTCCCCCTGTGTGAATAGGAGTGGTACACTACGGTGTAGTGCTTCTAGCTGCGGGGGCATGGCTGTCACAGCCTAACAGAGCTCCGCTTGAATCCCAGTCTATGGTCTGTCTCCCAAACTAGAGGGTCGTCAAGCTCCATCACACTTTCCTACCTAGAACAAGCTTCTCCATCACACTTTCCTACCTAGAACAAGCTTCTCCATCACACTTTCCTACCTAGAACAAGCTTCTCCATCACACTTTCCTACCTAGAACAAGCTTCTCCATCACACTTTCCTACCTAGAACAAGCTTGAACTGGAAGAACATTTTAAACATTTGTCTGGAGAAAAGCAGATGGTCACGTCTACATTTCAACAAGCCCTCCCTATCCTGGAAGCTCCTCCCTCTCCTGGAAGCTCCTCACTGATGCTCTGCACCCACATCCTCAAAGCCCTCTCCTCCCTGGTCCAGCTACGGGAACCTCAGCAGCTCCTCCATATCCATCACCATCCTCCCAGCGGGGGGCCTCAATCTGGGCCCGCATGAGTAAACACCCACAACCACACATCATCTGAAATCAATAGAGTGCTAATGAGAGCAGGGGAAACCCACTATACACACACACACAC
>NW_028176661.1:22500-26673 GCF_949987555.1 Borostomias antarcticus
TCACCATGCCGGTTCTACACTGGGAGAGAACACATTCACCATGCCGGTTCTACACTGGGAGAGAACACATTCACCATGCCGGTTCTACACTGGGAGAGAACACATTCACCATGCCGGTTCTACACTGGGAGAGAACACATTCACCATGCCGGTTCTACGCTGGGAGAGAACACATTCACCATGCCGGTTCTACGCTGGGAGAGAACACATTCACCATGCCGGTTCTACACTGGGAGAGAACACATTCACCATGCCGGTTCTACACTGGGAGAGAACACATTCACCATGCCGGTTCTACGCTGGGAGAGAACACATTCACCATGCCGGTTCTACACTGGGAGAGAACACATTCACCATGCCGGTTCTACACTGGGAGAGAACACATTCACCATGCCGGTTCTACACTGGGAGAGAACACGTTCACCATGCCGGTTCTACACTGGGAGAGAACACATTCACCATGCCGGTTCTACGCTGGGAGAGAACACATTCACCATGCCGGTTCTACACTGGGAGAGAACACATTCACCATGCCGGTTCTACACTGGGAGAGAACACATTCACCATGCCGGTTCTACACTGGGAGAGAACACATTCACCATGCCGGTTCTACACTGGGAGAGAACACGTTCACCATGCCGGTTCTACACTGGGAGAGAACACATTCACCATGCCGGTTCTACGCTGGGAGAGAACACATTCACCATGCCGGTTCTACACTGGGAGAGAACACATTCACCATGCCGGTTCTACACTGGGAGAGAACACATTCACCATGCCGGTTCTACACTGGGAGAGAACACGTTCACCATGCCGGTTCTACACTGGGAGAGAACACATTCACCATGCCGGTTCTACACTGGGAGAGAACACATTCTTGGAGCGCACCGTTTCAAAAACTCTTGATGGGTGGGCTTGCTAGTCCTTTTGCAAATTCGATGCATTGTTTTCTAGGCCACATCGAACCATCTAGTTCAATTGATGCAGTGATCACATGTGAGGGATGGCAGACAGGCGGAGAAGCAGGACCACTGATCTCAGATCAGTCCTTGGGGTCAAGCTGAATAAGATCACACATGCGGGGAGAGCTGGGGGCAGATTCAAGATCAGCGTTCGCAACCTGAGGAGCTCTTTCTCTCCGGCTCTTTCCTTTTAGAACACCTTGCGAGTCATGGCTCAATGGCGTTGCCCTGGGTCAATACAAGTTTATATGAAGGCAGTCTCCTAGGGGAGGGGAGTCGTATGATGGGCGGTCAGATCTCGTCTAGTCTCGCAGGCCAGACGAGTCCACTTCCGCTCCGGATTGTCTACTATGTCTGATATTCAGGCGCTGACATTTTGTTGAATGAAGTTGGGGAAAAAACGGGCGGATATCCCGTCAAAATTCCCTAGAGAGGAGTAGACAGCCCGGACCGGAAGTGATGAGTTTTTTTAAGAACTTCCTTTTACAAATTCCAAGCGGCTGAAGTCCAGACTCTCTCCTCCTCCGTAGAGAGTCTGGCTCCGAGACTAGATCTCTTCAGTGAATGTGAGAAACCCCCAGACAGCCCATATGGGGGAGCAGGCATGGGCCAAGCTGCTGGTATAGCTCTGCTATTAGTACACACACTGCATGGCAATCTGCGGTCTCTGCCTCACACAGTGTGTGTGTGTGTGTGTGTGTGAGCGTGTGTGTGTGTGTGAGCGTGTGACATACGCTTCTAAAACAGTGTCATCTCTCATCATAATCTTGTAATTCGATGTGCGGAGGACGATTTGGATCTTGATCAAATTCGGAGATTTTCACATTTTCCCCCACATTTCAGCCCAAACCCACCACCGCGGCCGTGTTTAGAGGTCATCGCTCCTCTAGGCTCGCACAGCCAGACCCCTCTCCGCACGCCATTTACACTGTGCCAGCGCTGGAGAAGGGTCTGGCTGTATTTCTTTAAACCAATCACCATCGTCTTGGGCAGAGCTAACTCACTGCAGACGATTGGCCTTGCTTGGAATATGAAACTTTTTCCATAACCCGTGGGCATGTATGGGCGTCCTTATTAGACGGCAAATGTTGTAAACACATTCTTTGTACGTCAATCAATCATCATGATCCACTGAAAGATCCAAGAAGTCCTGCCTTATTGCACAATCCAAATCTTCGTCAAAACTTGCCATTTTCAGCGTGTACAGTAGGTTGCTAGCTCAGAGGTTTTTGTTGTTTCACATTAGCCTTATTTCCACTGTGGTGCCGAACCGATACCGTGCTCAAATGCTCCGGACCCGTGGGAACGCTTACAGGGTCTGTTTCCACCTCTCGGGCTGCTGCGTTCCAAGGAATGTTGTTTGCGGAAGTAACTTTCACATTTCTACTAAAGAACGGTTCTGCTTCACTCAGTACGGTTAGACAACCGTACCATGGGAACGGTTCTGCGAACGGTTCTGGGCCCAACCGGTCCCATGTGGAAACACCGTCGGAACGGTTACCCTGAGTGCTCAGAACGGTTCCGCACCACAGTGGAAATAAGGGACTTTGAAAATGGTAAAACGCAGATAGCAGAAAGTGGAGGAGTCTGGACTGAATCTGATTGGCTAATTGGGGCCGGGAGAATTTCCCGTTGCCTCTTATTGGGGCAGGGAGACTCCCCTGCCTCCTACTGACAAGGCTTATCTCCAAACCCACATGTGGTGAGTCAGACCATCCTTCCTCCAACTTATTCCAACAATTTGTCCCGCCTTTCCATGTGGCCAACATCCATCAAAGGCTAACCCTCACCTTGTAGGCCTTTAAATCCTGCCCACCACACACACACACACACACTCACACACACACACACACCCTCTGGACCCCTCACCTTGTAGGCCTTTAAATCCTGCCCACCACACACACACACACTCACACACACACACACACCCTCTGGACCCCTCACCTTGTAGGCCTTTAAATCCTGCCCACCACACACACTCACACACACTCACACACACACACACACCCTGTGAACCCCTCACCTTGTAGGCCTTTAAATCCTGCCCACCACACACACACACTCACACACACACACACACCCTCTGGACCCCTCACCTTGTAGGGCTCCCCGAACAGGTTGAAGCCGGTGGAGAAGAGGTCGTCATCCTGCTGGACCTCCTGAGTCCGCCTCTCCCACTCTCGCTTCTTCAGAGCGCTCCGGTCCGGCTCAAAATGACTGAGAGAGACAGAGAGAGAGAGAGAGAGAGAGAGAGAGAGAGAGGACAGAGAGAGAGAGAGAGAGAGAGAGAGACAGAGAGAGAGAGAGAGACAGAGAGAGAGACAGAGAGAGAGAGAGAGAGAGAGAGAGAGAGAGAGAGAGAGACAGAAAGAGACAGAGAGAGACAGAGAGAGAGAGAGACAGAAAGAGACAGAGAGAGACAGAGAGAGAGAGAGAGAGAGAGACAGAGAGAGAGAGAGAGAGAGAGAGACAGAGAGAGAGAGAGAGACAGAGAGAGAGACAGAGAGAGACAGAGAGACAAAGAGAGAGACAGAGAGAGACAGAGAGAGAGAGAGAGAGAGAGAGAGAGAGAGAGAGAGAGAGAGACAGAGAGAGAGACAGAGAGAGACAGAGAGACAAAGAGAGAGACAGAGAGAGAGAGAGAGACAGAGAGACAAAGAGAGAGAGACAGAGAGACAGAGAGAGACAGAGAGACAGAGAGAAAGACAGAGAGAGACAAAGAGAGAGAGAGAGAGAGAGAGACAGAGAGAGGGGGGGAGAGAAAGTCAAGTTATCAAAATTGTTATTTGAACTGAATTAAAGGAACAACACAGTGGGTTTAATTGTATCACTTTCCAGATATCTTTAGGCAACAACAAAACAAATGTGCACAATTATTTCATAATTGATCCATAAACTTCTTTTAAAACATGTTTTTCTTTGTCTGCTTTCTGCTCCTCAGAAAATTCACTCACTAAAAACTAGGCGTGATTCATAGGTAACTGATTGACAGTTCTCTGAGGCAATGACCAACTAGAATCATGATTGACAGTTCTCTGAGGCAATGACCAACTAGAATCATGATTGACAGTTCTCTGAGGCAATGACCAACTAGAATCATGATTGACAGTTCTCTGAGGCAATGACCAACTAGAATCATGATTGACAGGCGCGTGCCCGTTCACCCACCTGGTCACTCAGTGAGCTAGAGGGTGGAAACAGCCGTACAGCA
>NW_028176660.1:0-66000 GCF_949987555.1 Borostomias antarcticus
CTTCTTCAGAATCCAGACAATCACGCGAACATTTCCATGTATAAAATGTCCTTCGGTCTTCAGAAGTGTAGGAGAGGTGAAGAGTTAGAAACAGTTAGAGATTCTAGAGCGAAGAGAGATTTTCTAGAGTGTGGCTCCATTGATTTCAATGGAGGGGGGGGGTCATTATTCAAACTGTCACAGAGTGAAAAATATACATCGAAGAGCTGATTTTTTTTGATTTTATGAATCCCAAGAGTCGTGTGAACGTTTTGATATATAAAATGTGTATGAGCTGTGAGAATTGGAAGAGGGATGGCAGTTTAGAAAATGTGACTTTTTCCAAAATGCGCCTTTCACCACTCTGAAACTGGTGAAATTGTGCAGAAGACAAAAAGTGTTCCTCTCATTCTGCAATCAAACAAATGAAGTAATAATGAAACCATGGGGTGTTTTGAACTCAGCATGAGCCAGGGAATCCATTGCTACCATAATTTTGAAGATTAGACATACAGTTCAAAAGTTACTGGCATAAACGCAACTCCAACTTTGACACGCTGGTGGCGCTAGAGTGCACTAGATGTCAACATGAGGCTTGGTGACAGATGTCATGGATATGTCCCGGATGAGTGTGCCAAATGTGGTTTTGATGGATTAAAACATTACTGAGATATGATCCCTGTTCCTGTTTTGCAGCTTTTCTGCCAATTTTGATTGGCTGTCACGAGCGAACGCAATGGATAATCAAAAATCCCTGTACATCCTTTGTAGACATTGGTGTATAGATGACATCCACCGATGTCCGTGCAGATTGGTGAAAGTTCCTAGGAGGAGATACATTTTAAGGGTTTGGCACATCATTCAAAATGGCGGAGAAGCCAAGATGGCCACAATGACGTCATAGAGTGCGTTGAATCCGGCTTGAGCCAAGGAATTGAAGGACACCTGAAGTTTGAAAATTGGACTTGCTGAAGAAAAGCTGCATGCATAAATGCACCTCCAACTTTGACACGTTGGTGGCGCTAGAGAGGGTGAGGTGTGGACATGAGACTTGGTGAGGAGGGTCAGGGCACTGTCCCGAATGAGTGTGCCAATTTTCATAACTTTCTACCATAAGCTTCTATGGGCTGCCATAGACTCCAATGGCAGAAGAATAATAAAGAAAGAGAAAAGGTAGAAACTTAATGGGTGCCTGCGCAGCTGCGCTGCTTGGCCCCCAATTAAAGCTGCAAGCAGCGTTGTGGGGGCCAAGCTGACCACGCGAAAGATGAAGCAAATACGACGGATGTTTTGAAGGCTTTAGAGATAGTGTTTGTCGGACTGCAACTACACTGCAAACTTGGTAAACACAGCAAACGTTATAACCACTGCAAACCTCAACCACTGCAAACTATGAAAATCATTCAGCTCAATAAAACAAGAAAAGTAGGCTGGTCTAATACTCAACACTCGTGGGCAGCGGATGAGAGCTAAAGTATTTCCCACACCCGTGTGGCCAGCACGTTCGTGGAAATTCTGCCACACCTTCTCTTTCAAGGCTGTAGGGAGGACCAGCTGAAAGATGGAGTTTGCGGTGTTGGGGTCCCTCACACACTGATGCAAGACTCCCTCCCTCAGAGTCAGCCTCTTCCTCTCCTTGAGGATCTGCCGAGTGTCACGTTGCAGGGCGATCCTTTCTGTTGCACTGGGCGGTTTCCCTGTCTGCAAGGATAACAGCATGTGGCGAATCATGTCATCTTTTTGCTGGGCGTCCTTCCATTCTCCAGGGGGCCCGGCCCAGCTGCACTTCTTCTAGGTCAACTTGGACGGAGAGTTAAGCATTTCTGGGCATGGGTCTTCCACCCCGGTGAGAAAAGTCTTCAGGGCCAGGATCTCCTCCTCTTCACCATCCTCTCCTCCATCCACAGGTACACGAGATAGGGCATCAGCATTAACATTGGTTTTGTCAGGCTGGAACTTGATGTTGAAGTGGTAGTTGTAGAGTCTGGCTGCCCACTGTTGCTCCAAGCTTCTCAGGTTCACCTCCTGTAAGTTTGCGAGAATGTTGTTGTCAATGAATACTACAAAATGGGAGCCTAGAGTGGAATTTCTTGCTGCACCAGCGAAAGACGGCCTACCTTCTGATAGCAATGAAGGTAAACAGGAGTCTGGCCAGTGTTCTTCACTTCTTCACTTGTACCTTCCCATTCAGACAAACTAGACTCCATTGAATCTTCAAAACCTTCCCCTACTCCACAGAAGTCTACACCCACTCACTGCATTTCCTTTACCCACTTTGACTATTTGTACACGGCCATGAACATGGCAAACAATACGCAACCAAGTTCCGTCTGCTGCATTTTACACAAGAGGAGCGCATTATTGTACTATATGTGATTGCCTGTACTGTATGTGCTTGTGTCTATGTAATTGTGTCTATTGTATGTTATGTTCTCTGCTGTACTGTATGTCTGTGATTGTCTACTGTATGTGCTTCCGTCTGATTTTCTCTACTGTATGCAATTGTCTATGTGATTATCTTTACTGTATGAGCTTGTCTATGTGATTGTCTCTACTGTATGTGCTTGTCTGGATAATCGTCTCTACAACAAAACCCATGAATATGATGTACCGTACTGTAAGATGCCTCCCCCACATGGCAAACATTTGTAATACACACATATTACTTACTCTAAACAATAGGCACACGAGTCCCTGGTCTGTGAGCCAAATTTCACAACTTTTAACTGGCAGGAGCGACCGACAATGATTCTGTTGTCTGCCATTGACTTCCACAGCAGCATAATTACAATAATTATAAGAATGCACTTTGGATGAACGGGAATCGAACCCTGAACTCGCTGCTTGCGAGACTGACGCGCTACCCGCTATGCCACGACGGATCTTACAAAGTGCGTCGCAGATTTGAGTGGATAATGTCAGCTTCTGCTTCCTCTTGGTAGAGTGAGTCCTGAGCACTTAATTAATGTCACCTGGTAGGGTTGCTTCCTCTCGGTAGAGTGAGAGGGGGGGGTGTCTTTGTTTAAATTGGCACACAGCGAAAAGTATACATAGCATAGCTCAACTATTTACTTCTTCAGAATCCAGACAATCACGCGAACATTTCCATGTATAAAATGTCCTTCGGTCTTCAGAAGTGTAGGAGAGGTGAAGAGTTAGAAACAGTTAGAGATTCTAGAGCGAAGAGAGATTTTCTAGAGTGTGGCTCCATTGATTTCAATGGAGGGGGGGGGGTCATTATTCGAACTGTCACAGAGTGAAAAATATACATCGAAGAGCTTAGCTTTTTTGATTTTATGAATCCCAAGAGTCGTGTGAACGTTTTGATATATAAAATGTGTATGAGCTGTGAGAATTGGAAGAGGGATGGCAGTTTAGAAAATGTGTGACTTTTTCCAAAATGCGCCTTTCACCACTCTGAAACTGGTGAAATTGTGCAGAAGACAAAAAGTGTTCCTTTCATTCTGCAATCAAACAAATGAAGTAATAATGAAACCATGGGGTGTTTTGAACTCAGCATGAGCCAGGGAATCCATTGCTACCATAATGTTGAAGATTAGACATACAGTTCAAAAGTTACTGGCATAAACGCAACTCCAACTTTGACACGCTGGTGGCGCTAGAGTGCACTAGATGTCAACATGAGGCTTGGTGACAGATGTCATGGATATGTCCCGGATGAGTGTGCCAAATGTGGTTTTGATGGATTAAAACATTACTGAGATATGATCCCTGTTCCTGTTTTGCAGCTTTTCTGCCAATTTTGATTGGCTGTCACGAGCGAACGCAATGGAAAATCAAAAATCCCTGTACATCCTTTGTAGACATTGGTGTATAGATGACATCCACCGATGTCCGTGCAGATTGGTGAAAGTTCCTAGGAGGAGATACATTTTAAGGGTTTTGCACATCATTCAAAATGGCGGAGGAGCCAAGATGGCCACAATGACGTCTTAGAGTGCGTTGAATCCGGCTTGAGCCAAGGAATTGAAGGACACCTGAAGTTTGAAAATTGGACTTGCTGAAGAAAAGCTGCATGCATAAATGCACCTCCAACTTTGACACGTTGGTGGCGCTAGAGAGGGTGAGGTGTGGACATGAGACTTGGTGAGGAGGGTCAGGGCACTGTCCCGAATGAGTGTGCCATTTTTCATAACTTTGTATTATAAGCTTCTATGGGCTGCCATAGACTACAATGGCAGAGGAATAATAATAATAATAATTAAAGCTGCAAGCAGCGTTGTGGGGGCCAAGCTGACCACGCAAAAGATGAAGCAAATACGACTGATGTTTTGAAGGCTTTAGAGATATGTTTGTCGGACTGCAACTACACTGCAGACTTGGTAAACACAGCAAACGTTATAACCACTGTAAACTTCAACCACTGCAAACTATGAAAATCATTCAGCTCAATAAAACAAGAAAAGTAGGCTGGTCTAATACTCAACACTCGTGGGCAGCGGATGAGAGCTAAAGTCTTTCCCACACCCGTGTGGCCAGCCCGTTCGTGGAAATTCTGCCACACCTTCTCTTTCAAGGCTGTAGGGAGGACCAGCTGAAAGATGGAGTTTGCGGTGTTGGGGTCCCTCACACACTGATGCAAGACTCCCTCCCTCAGAGTCAGCCTCTATCTCTCCTTGAGGATCTGCCGAGTGTCACGTTGCAGGGCGATCCTTTCTGTTGCACTGGGCGGTTTCCCTGTCTGCAAGGATAACAGCATGTGGCGAATCATGTCATCTTTTTTGCTGGGCGTCCTTCCATTCTCCAGGGGGTTCGGCCCAGCTGCACTTCTTCTAGGTCAACTTGGACAGGAGAGTTAAGCATTTCTGGGCATGGGTTTTCCACCCCGGTGAGAAAAGTCTTCAGGGCCAGGATCTCCTCCTCTTCACCATCCTCTCCTCCATCCACAGGTACACGAGATAGGGCATCAGCATTAACATTGGTTTTGTCAGGCTGGAACTTGATGTTGAAGTGGTAGTTGTAGAGTCTGGCTGCCCACTGTTGCTCCAAGCTTCTCAGGTTCACCTCCTGTAAGTTTGCGAGAATGTTGTTGTCAGTGAACACTACAAAATGGGAGCCTAGAGTGGAATTTCTTGCTGCACCAGCGAAAGACGGCCTACCTTCTGATAGCAATGAAGGTAAACAGGAGTCTGGCCAGTGTTCTTCACTTCTTCACTTGCACCTTCCCATTCAGACAAACTAGACTCCATTGAATCTTCAAAACCTTCCCCTACTCCACAGAAGTCTACACCCACTCACTGCATTTCCTTTACCCACTTTGACTATTTGTACACGGCCATGAACATGGCAAACAATACGCAACCAAGTTCCGTCTGCTGCATTTTACACAAGAGGAGCGCATTACTGTACTATATGTGATTGTCTGTACTGTATGTGCTTGTGTCTATGTAATTGTGTCTATTGTATGTTATGTTCTCTGCTGTACTGTATGTCTGTGATTGTCTACTGTATGTGCTTCCGTCTGATTTTCTCTACTGTATGCAATTGTCTATGTGATTATCTTTACTGTATGAGCTTGTCTATGTGATTGTCTCTACTGTATGTGCTTGTCTGGATAATCGTCTCTACAACAAAACCCATGAATATGATGTACCGTACTGTAAGATGCCTCCCCCACATGGCAAACATTTGTAATACACACATATTACTTACTCTAAACAATAGGCACACGAGTCCCTGGTCTGTGAGCCAAATTTCACAACTTTTAACTGGCAGGAGCGACCTACAATGATTCTGTTGTCTGCCATTGACTTCCACAGCAGCATATTACAATAATTATAAGAATGCACTTTGGATGAACGGGAATCGAACCCTGAACTCGCTGCTTGCGAGACTGACGCGCTACCCGCTATGCCACAACGGATCTTACAAAGTGCGTCGCAGATTTGAGTGGATAATGTCAGCTTCTGCTTCCTCTTGGTAGAGTGAGTCCTGAGCCCTTAATTAATGTCACCTGGTAGGGTTGCTTCCTCTCAGTAGAGTGAGAGGGGGGGGTGTCTTTGTTTAAATTGGCACACAGCGAAAAGTATACATAGCATAGCTCAACTATTTACTTCTTCAGAATCCAGACAATCACGCGAACATTTCCATGTATAAAATGTCCTTCGGTCTTCAGAAGTGTAGGAGAGGTGAAGAGTTAGAAACAGTTAGAGATTCTAGAGCGAAGAGAGATTTTCTAGAGTGTGGCTCCATTGATTTCAATGGAGGGGGGGGGGTCATTATTCGAACTGTCACAGAGTGAAAAATATACATCGAAGAGCTTAGCCTTTTTGATTTTATGAATCCCAAGAGTCGTGTGAACGTTTTGATATATAAAATGTGTATGAGCTGTGAGAATTGGAAGAGGGATGGCAGTTTAGAAAATGTGTGACTTTTTCCAAAATGCGCCTTTCAGCACTCTGAAACTGGGGAAATTGTGCAGAAGACAAAAAGTGTTCCTTTCATTCTGCAATCAAACAAATGAAGTAATAATGACACCATGGGGTGTTTTGAACTCAGCATGAGCCAGGGAATCCATTGTTACCATAATTTTGAAGATTGGACATACAGTTCAAAAGTTACTGGCATAAACGCAACTCCAACTTTGACACGCTGGTGGCGCTAGAGTGCACGAGATGTCAACATGAGGCTTGGTGACAGATGTTATGGGTATGTCCCGAATGAGTGTGCCAAATGTGGTTTTGATAGATTAAAACATTACTGAGATATGACCCCAGTTCCTGTTTTGCAGCTTTTCTGCCAATTTTGATTGGCTGTCACATGCGAACACAATGGATAATCAAAAATCCCTGTACATCCTTTGTAGACATTGGTGTATAGATGACATCCACCGATGTTCATGCAAATTGGTGAAAGTTCCTAGGAGGAGATACATTTTAAGGGTTTTGCACATCATTCAAAATGGCGGAGAAGCCAAGATGGCCACAATGACGTCATAGAGTGCGTTGAATCCGGCTTGAGCCAAGGAATTGAAGGACACCTGAAGTTTGAAAATTGGACTTGCTGAAGAAAAGCTGCATGCATAAATGCACCTCCAACTTTGACACGTTGGTGGCGCTAGAGAGGGTGAGGTGTGGACATGAGACTTGGTGAGGAGGGTCAGAGCACTGTCCCGAATGAGTGTGCCATTTTTCATAACTTTCTACCATAAGCTTCTATGGGCTGCCATAGACTACAATGGCAGAGGAATAATAATAAAGAAAGAAGAAAGAGAAAAGGTACAAACTTAATGGGTGCCTGCGCAGCTGCGCTGCTTGGCCCCCAAATATAGCTGCAAGCAGCAATGTGGGGGCCAAGCGGGACATGCGACCAGCGCATCAAAGACAACAAGCGAAACACGTCATAGGAGTCTATTCAAATCGCTACCGCAGTTTTGAAAATCAGGCGTACGGTTCAGAATATACGCACTTCCAACTTTGACAGGTTGGTGGCGCTAGAGACTTTGAGGTGTCGACATAGACTTGGTGACAGGGGTCACGGGACCGTCCACGATGAGTGTGCCTAATGTGGTTATGATACATCAAAACCTTACTGAGATTTGACCACACTTCCTGTTTGGCAGCTTGGATGCCAAATTCGATTGGCTGTAGCGAGCAAACACCTTCGACAATCGAAAATCCCTCTAGGAGTTTTGTGGACATTGGTCTAAAGAATGTGTACAGCCAGTTTCATGTAGATTGGTGAAAATCCTTAGGAGAAGATACATTTTAAGTGCTTTACACAAAATACAAAATGGCGGGAAATCCAATTGGTGGAAAATGACATCATAGGATGCGATGAACTCGGCATGAGCGAGGGATTCCAACGGTACCTCATTTTTCAAAATCGGTTACACAGGTCAAAAGTTATGTGCATTAACGCACTTCCAACTTTGACATGGTGGTGGCGCTAGAGGGTTTGAGCTGTCGCAATGCCACTTGCTGCCAGAGGTCATGGGACTGTCCCCGAAGAGTGTGCCAAATGTGGCTTTAATACATTAACAATTTGCTGAGATATGACCACACTTCCTGTTTGGCGGCTTAGAGGCCAAATTTGATTGGCTGCAGCGAGCGAACGCAATGGACAATCAGAAATCCCTGTAAGACTTTTGTGGACATCGGTCTACAGATTGTGCCTACCGAGTTTCGTGCAGATTAGAGAAAAAACCTAGGATGAGATACATTTTGAGAGTTTTTCACAAAATCCAAAATGGCGGGAAATCCAATATGGCGGAAAATGATGTCATGGGGTGCGTTGAACTCGGCTTAAGCCAAGGAATCCAACGGTACCTTGTTTTTGAAAATCGGGCTTACAGGTCAAAAGTTGTGTGCACAAACACACCTCCAACTTTGACATGTTGGTGGCGCTAGAGGGTTCGAGCTGTCTACATGGGTCTTGGTGAAAAGACTCAGGGGACTGTCATGAATGAGTGTGCCAATTTTCACAACTTTTTACCATATGGTTCTATGGGCTGCCATAGACTCCAATGCCAGAGGAAGATGAATAATAATAATAATAAGAAAAGGTACAAGAACAATGGGTGCCTTCGCAGCTTCGCTGCTTGGCCCCCAAATATACCTGCAAGCAGGAATGTGGGGGCCAAGCAGTTTAACTGCAAGCAGACAAGGAATCAGCTAGACTGACGTGGTGACATGTTTGACAAGGGTCAAGGATGGGCCCGAGATTTTCTGAAGTCAGACATATGGTTGAACGGGATTCGATCTCTGTACCTGCTGCTTGCAAGGCCGACATGCTAACCACTGTGCTACGCCGGATGTTGCTAAGGTAAATCACCCTAGTCCCCAAGGCATGTTAGCCTTTGCTTACCCTATTAGCTGAATCCCAATCTGAGTCTGAGTCCTGAGCACTTAATTAATGTCAGCTGGAAGGGTCGCTTCCTCTCGGTTGAGTGAGAGGGGGGGGGGTGTCGTCGTTTAAATTGGCACACAGCGAAAAGTATACATAGCATAGCTCAACTATTTACTTCTTCAGAATCCAGACAATCATGCGAACATTTCCATGTATAATATGTCGTTCGGTATTCAGAAGTGTAGGAGAGGTGACGACACACACAACATTGATTCAGTCATTTTCTTAATCAAGTTAGATCGTGGCTTTAAGCATTTTGGGTTTTTATAGTGTCACCCTGTGGCCAATTCGCTTAATAGTGGCCATTAGACATGCCCTGGTATCAGCAGCAACTTGATATGATCATTTCAAAAGCATTGATGTAAACACAGACACATATTTGCTTATTGCAGTTCTCCCTCATGGTCAACATGATGTAAAATGTTTTGTGCTACTATTCCTCAAAGTGGGGTCTCAAGTCTTTTCACAACCTGAGAGCAATTAATCCCTGAAATGGTCTGAAACTGAAATTAACTGTTTGTGGTGAAATAACAATAGGGTATTTTTCACAGCAGCCATCTTTAGTAAGCAAAGTAATGTTCATCATGTGACTGAAACCAGATTGATTATTAATTACACCTGTTAATCTGGCAAACGAAACACTGGAAGTTTAACAAGCCAATCAGAGGCAGCTTTTGACCTAGATATCTGCTTTTCAGCCAGAGTCACCTTCTTGTAATTAGCTTCAAGCTACTGAAAGGTAAGGCTGTGTGTGTTTGATGTGATTAGCTGGATATAACACTGTAGACAAGTATTGACTTGCTATGCATATATGTTTGTGAGAGACCATATATTATACTTTAAATGTGCTGTATCATAATTAATTTTTGAATATTTCTATTGGATGGTAAAGATTAACCTCGAATTGTGTCAAATTATGCTCCTAGTTCCTAGCTAGCTTTAGCTACCTCATGGTAGCTAATGCTAGCTAAATGCAAGTGTGTGGGAAGCCATCCTTCATTAATTTAAAATAGTGTTAAAATACTTGTATGCAACAATTTCATTTGAGTCCTAAGTCCATGTTTGTGATGTCCAGACATTAATCTGTAACCATGATGCAGGCATGCCACCTTCCTTCATTAGCACACTTTGCATATATTATTTAAACCTTTGGTCAAAATAGGGCTTGGGAAAATGTAGTCCCAGACACGACCATCTTTTTTCTACACAGGTGTATCTATTTGTCTGATTGGCTCTACTGCATAGAATCCTATGCAATCAGAGAATAGATACACCTGTGTAGAAACAAGATGGTCGTGTCTGGGACTACATTTTCCCTAGCCCTATTGCTATATTTCCACTGAGTGCATTTGGAAGGGTGATCTTAAAGTCCAAGTCTGTTTTCAAGGTCACTGTGATCTCACAAAATGTGTTTTTGGCCTGATGAACACTATCTCAAGAAAGGTTGAATGGAATTTGTTCATATTTGGCCAAAATGTCCAGTTGGACTTAATTAGATGTATTGGATTAGGTTTTAGTATTCAAAGGTCAAGGTCACCGTGACATCACAAAAGTCACTTTTGAATGCTAACGCTAGCTAGCTAATGCTAATGCTAGCTAATGCTAACACTAGCTAGGTAACTCTAATTCTAACAATAATGCTAGCTTTAGTGAGCTAGCATTAGCATTAGAGTTAGCATTAGCATTAGGTAGCATTAGCGTTAGAGTTAGATTAGCAGTTAGTTAGGGATAGGGTTAGTTAGGTTAACTGCAACTTGCATTGTTGGGCAGTGGCATTTAGCCGCTAT
This sequence comes from Borostomias antarcticus, assembly GCF_949987555.1. Lineage (NCBI taxonomy): Eukaryota > Metazoa > Chordata > Actinopteri > Stomiiformes > Stomiidae > Borostomias > Borostomias antarcticus. The sequence continues at coordinate 10,635 of NW_028176660.1, forward strand.
GCGGTTTTTCTAGTTCTAATGTGTGTTCTGTCTGTGTTGTAGATGCCACGATCCAGCAAAAAGTCCCAGGCACAGAAAAGAAGGTGGGCTAACCTGAGGTCTTCAGACCACCAGGGGCCCACTGCCGAGGTTAGACTTCCTTGTGAAAAAAAAGCTGACTTTGACCATGACTCTAAGACCAACACGTTTTCAAAACAACTTTGTGAAACAGATTTGTCAACAGATTTGTCATCAAACTTGCCATCAAACTTGCCAACAAACTTGTCAACAAACTTGCCAAACTCTACCAAACTGTCAAACCTTCCAACAAACTTGTCAAACTTGTCAAACTTGTCAAACTTGTCAAACTCTCCAAACTTACCAATCTCTGCCAAACTACCAAACTCTCATGATTCTCCAACTAACTCACTGTCAAGTACCGTGGAAAAAGAACACACTGTTGTTACTGATGATTCATTCTCTTTAACTCAATCTGTTGATTTTCCAGAGAGGTCTGTGTTATTGGGATCTTTTCACCAAGGTCATCCACAGTTTCAAGATGTACGTAACAAGCAGTGTGGTGCAATCAGTCTGACTGCAATTTTGAAGTGCAAGATGAACAGTGTGCTGACTTGGGAGACTCAAGATTTGGATGATGTTCTTGTGAAAGGGACTGATCTGTATAAGTCAATGAGAGCTGAAGGTAAGATAAGCGACCATGTTCAAGAAAGGGGTTACATTGCCGTCTCTGAATTACCAAGGCAACACATATTATGGAATTCTGTTTTCTCAATTAACTTTGCTGATTCTTTCGCTGGATTTGTTCTAGTTGATGATTATGATGATGCGGTACGTGATGTTGCCATGCCATTTGATGTAGCATTACAACGGACACTGCTGAGTAATGACGCATGCCTCTTAACCATTTGTGCTAATACATGTGCTATTGTGAAAGCAGGATCATGGTTTGCGGTCATTGATTCACATGCTAATAGAAATGTTAATCAGAAACTACAGAAGGCAAGTTGTGTTGCTTATTTTAGCTCTGCTACATCTCTTTATAGCTACGTTTTGGACTTGGCACAGTCATTTGGGGTAAGAACACCACAGTTTGAGATAACTGGAGTTGAAGTGACCATAACTGATGCCAGTGCTGAGGTGCGTACAACATCTGGTCCATCTTCCAGTTACATGGTAAGCACACCGTCTACAACGATCAGCAACCCACTTTACAGCAATGTTGTCAAAGGTAAGCCTAAAGTGTACGGACAGCAGGCAGTTGGAAATACTTTCAGCGAGTCCACTACAATTGTAACAACTTCTGAAAACAGCAGAAAATCACATTGTACTCAGGCGGAAATGGAGAAAAAAGGCCAAGGTATGTGATGCTGACTTTGGTATTGGTGCTGCGAAACACAATTCAGATTTTTCTGAAGTATATACGATTGGCAGGGATGTAAACACAAAACACAGTACACCAAGGAAAACACAAAGCCGACACTATATTGAACCTAAAGCGTCTAATGATTTTCCTAGAAACCACAAGCCCCTTAATCGTTCTGAGCTTAAACCAGAGAAGCTTCACCAGAGTCGTTCATTCCATTATAACAAACAAGTGAGAGACGACAGTGATAAGGCAACAGAGTTTTCAAAAAGAAAGAGAGACAAACAAATCATAACAGAACCTATAGAAATAACCCATAACGGAAGTAAGGGATCAGATTCGGACAGTGTCATTATTAATGATATAAGAATTCATGAGCGACCTTTTAAACCATTAACAGGTCAGGATCAGGTGGCTCTGTGCACATGTTTAGAACTGCCTAATGCAAACATTGATGTTATTGCACCTGCAAATGTTTATAGCATCGGGTCTCCCTGTAAGATGAAGAGCATAAAGCCAGATGGAAACTGTTTCTACCGTAGTTTGTCCTTTAGCATATGCCAAAACGAAGAGAAGCATCTTAAAATTAGACGGGCTATCGTGCGACACCTTCGAGACAACAGTTCCAAATTTGAAACATATTTGAGAGATGAGTACACATCTGTGCAGGACTACATGACCAAATCAAGAATATATTACAGTGGCTCATGGGCAACCGAAATAGACATTTTTGCTGCAGCTGACTTATTAAAAACAACCATCATGACTTTTAATGATAGATGGAATGCACATATGCCTACTACAGATTTGCTCACAGAGAATTGTATTTATTTAAACCACACTGGCAATCATTATGAAGTTGTTACATGTGTTAAACAGGGAGATGCAGGAAATGCTTGTGCAGGAACATGTCATAAGGGTGATAACTTGAGGTCATTACGGAAAAGGAAGCTTAATGATGAACCAGACAATGTAAAAGCTAAGAGAGAACGCCAACGGTACCAGAATAAGAGCGATTACAGAGAAAAGAAACTTAAAGATCTTAAAGATAAATATCACAAAGACACAGATTTTCAAGAATGTAAGCGTGAATGTATTCGAAGTAAATACAAGACTGATCCAAAGTTCCAGAGATACATGCGTGAACGTATTCGAAGTAAATACAAGACTGATCCAAAGTTCCAGAGATACATGCGTGAACGTATTCGAAGTAAATACAAGACTGATCCAAAGTTCCAGAGAGACATGCGCGAACGTATGCGCGAACGTGTTGGAATTAAATACAAGACTGATCCAAAGTTCCAGAGGGACATGCGCGAACGTATGCGCAAACGTGTTAGAATTAAATACAAGACTGATCCAAAGTTCCAGAGGGACATGCGTGACTACAGCATGAAGAAGTACCATGAAAATAATGATGTTCGTCTAAATAAAATCCAAAGAAGTCGTGAGAATTATTTTAAGTCGCAAAAGAGACGGGAAGACATAGATTGTACTATTGCTAATTTTCGTCAAGAAGTCAGCCGTGGTCCAGAATATGTGTGCTCTGTCTGTCACCGTTTACTCTTCAGGAAACAGGTGGTTGAGTGTAAAAGACATTGCTATGAAATCAGAGGAGAGCAAATTGCTGCAGTTGCTAACAGATGTATAACATTGCAATATTTACATGTGTGTGATGCTGAATGCGAACATGAATGCTATTTCTCTACTAGTCCATCAAACAAATTATGGATTTGTTATACATGCCATCGAAAAATACTTTGTGGAAAACTACCAGAAGAAAGTGTTACCAATAACATGCATTTGGAAGAAATCCCCGCCAAACTTAAATGTCTTAACTCTTTGGAACAACATCTTATTGCACGTCATATTCCCTTCATGAAATTGTTGTGTTTGCCTCGAGGACGTCAGAATGCTTGCCACGGACCATGTGTGTCTGTTCCAATTAATACTACAGATGTAACAAATATTCTTCCAAGAAATGAATGTGATGATAAAATGATAAGAGTAAAACTTAAACGGAAATTGACTTTTAAAGGTCACTACGAGTATAAGTTTGTCCATACTGATAGAGTCAGAAATGCACTGAAGTATTTGATGAAAAACAATAAGTGGTATGACGATGTCTTGTTTAATGAAGATTGGGTAAACTCTCTGGATGGAATTGATCATGATGAGGAAAATATAAAACATGAAACACAGTGTCAAGAAACAATTGAAAAGAGTGATGATGAAAACAGCCGTGAAGATGAAGTAGAGGAAGATTTAACATATATTAAAGATCAGAATGGGCTTTTGTCAGATACGTCATTACAACCAGTTGATCTGGGTTCTGAGATAATTGATCAGAATTTTCAAGACATAGTCAATGTGGCACCTGGTGAAGGCAACAGTCCAGTTAGGTTGCTGTCAGATATAACCAATGAAGCAAAATCTTTCCCTGTTTTGTATCCAACTGGCGGACCTACCTTCCATGATAAGAGAGAGGTAAAAATAACTCTGGCACGATACCTGAATACACGCCTACTCAATGCAGATGGTCGTTTTGCACGAAACACAGACTTTATATTTTATGCACAATACATTTCAGAGGTGTATCAAGTTGTGTGTAGTGTTTCCATTGCATTACGCAAAGGTGGTGGCAATAGTTCTTTGAAAGAAATAACACCAGACATGTTGTTAAACTCCGAGTCTCTTCGTAAAATATTACACAATAATGAAGGATACAAGTTTTTACGAGGAATTCGTGGGACACCTCCATACTGGATGTCAGCACAGAAAGATTTGTTTGCCATGATACGACAACTGTCCATACCCACTTTCTTTGCATCTTTTAGCTCTGCTGACTTGAGATGGCCTGAAATGCTGAACACTATGGCAAGACTAGAAGGACAACCAATTGATGTGGATAACCTTGATTGGTCTGAAAAATGTGGACTTCTACGCCGTAATCCTGTCACGGCAGCAAGAATGTTTGATCACAGATGGCATTCTTTTTTGCATAATGTAATCATGTCTCAAGCTCAGCCCATAGGGAAGGTCAAGGATTACTTTTATCGGATTGAATTTCAACAGCGTGGATCTCCTCATGTACACTGTCTTTTTTGGATTGAAAACGCTCCTAAGATTGATAAAGAAGAGGATGCCGAAGTAACACATTTCATAGACACATACATTACTTGTGAGACTCCACCTCAAACTGATGCAGAGCTTTATGAGACTGTGAACAGCGTGCAAAAGCACAGTACAAGACATTCCAAAACATGCCGTAAGAAAAACACAGTCTGTCGATTTAATTTCCCACGACCACCATCGAGCCGTACTTTTATCACAAGAGGAGGCAACTCGGATGACTTGAATGGCAAAGACAAAACTAAAAATGCAAGTGCAATTATGAAGAAAGTCAAAAGTGCATTGAAGATCCCTGACATGAATTTTGATTCGACTGAGGCATTTTTTGAATCTCTTGGGATAGATCAAGGATTGTTTGAAAGAGCATATAATACATGTTCCAAAAAGAAAAGCGTTGTCCTTAAACGAAATCCAAAAGACATTTGGGTAAATCAGTATAACAGAGACTTACTGCATGCATGGCAAGGCAATATGGATATCCAATATGTGACGGATGCTTTTTCAGTAGTGGTTTATATACTGACATATATCACAAAAGCTGAACAAGAAATGGGATTGTTGTTGCAACGTGCACAGAATGAGGCCATGAATGGGAACCTTGATGCAAAAGGAGCATTTAAAAAGCTTGGAAGCATATACCTGCACAACAGAGAAGTTTCAGCTCAAGAAGCAGTGTATCGGTTAACACACATGCACTTGAAGGAATGCTCTCGTCAAGTACAGTTTATTCCCATTGGAGAAAACCCTGTAAGAATGAGTTTGCCTTTGCACCTACTCCAAGGTAAAGCTGAACATAAAAGGTCTCATGATGACAGCAGTTTGTGGATGACCAATGTGGTTGAGAGATATAAGAACAGACCCAAGACGGAGCAATTCGAAATTCTATGCCTTGCCAGTTTTTGTTCTGAATACAGAGTACTCTCAAGGTCACAGGTGTCACCAAAGAAAGAGTCTTCAGAATGTGTCATAAAACTAGACAACGACTGTGGTTTTATCCAAAAAAGGACTCGAACTGAACCTGCTGTTGTAAGGTATCCCAGATTTTCTCCAACAAGAAACCCAGAGCAGTACTTTCATTCCTTGCTACAACTGTTTTTGCCATATTATGATGACCATCAGCTCAAGCCAGCCCACTTTGATACATTTGAGCATTTCTATGAGAATGGCGCAGTGAAATGTGTCAATGATCTCCAAACAGTGAAGTCAATTGTTGATGTTAATAAATCTCTTTTTGAAAGGGAAAGTGACGAAATAGACAAAGCTAAAGAATTGCTTGAACAGGACATTGATTTAGAAGATGCCTGGGCTCAAATATGTCCTGAAACAGAAAGAGAACGTCTTCATTGTTTGGAACTGATGAAAGACAAAGTTATGCCTGATGAGGATGATCATGAGCAACTTATTCCAGACCTTACTGCAAATCCAGAAACCGCATGCACTCTTGAAACAAATCATGTGTCAATGCCCAGACAGGATGCACTGCATTTACTGCGCTCATTAAACGAAGAGCAGTCGGCAATATTCTATAGTGTCCGTAAGTGGTGTTTGCAGAAGCAGCTTGGACAAAATCCAGAACCATTTCGCCTATTTGTTACTGGTGGTGCTGGTACAGGGAAAAGCCATTTGATCAAAGCAATACATTATGAAGCCTCCCGACTGTTGTCTCCGCTTGCTGAAAACCCTGATGATGTCACTGTAATCTTAACAGCGTCTACAGGTGTGGCTGCATTTAACATTGGTGCTGCAACAATTCACAACACATTCTCCATTGGTGCTAATATCAGATTGCCATATCAACCTCTAGGTGATGAGAAGGTTAATTCTTTACGGACTAAAATGAGCAGTTTGCAAATTCTCATCATTGATGAAGTGTCCATGGTTGACCACCGCCTTCTGGCCTACATTCATGGTAGACTACGTCAGATCAAGCAGACTGGTGATTATTCCCCCTTTGGAAAAGTTTGCATTGTTGCTGTGGGCGATTTCTATCAGTTACCAGCTGTAAAAGGTACTCCTCTTTTTGCCGATAACAAAGGAGTCAATCTGTGGGAAAGCAACTTTGAAGTTGTTGAACTAACTAAAGTTGTTAGACAACAAGATGCAACATTTGCTGAGATGCTGAACCGACTGAGAGTTCGTAAAAAGAAAGAACCCCTAAGCGCCAATGATCTTCTGATGTTGAAACGGTGTGAAACTGGTGAAGAACCTGACCACATCCACATATTTGCTACTAATGGAGAAGTTGATGACTATAACCTTAAGAGGCTGCAAAAGACCTGCCCAGACGCAATCAGTATACATGCTCAAGATTTTATCAGAAATCCCAAAACTGGAAGAATGGAACAGATGGTTGGTTTTCACAGCAAAGTGTTTAATTCATGTTTATCAAATTGTGTTTCTTTGGGTATTGGAGCAAGAGTGATGTTGAAGAAAAACATTGATGTGTCTGATGGCCTTGTCAATGGAGCGTTTGGTAGAGTTGTGCACATCAGTAAAGGTCAACAACAGGATGATTTCCCTACAGCTATTCATGTGGAGTTTGATAACCCAAATGTTGGCAAGATTCAGAGATCGAAAACACAGAGGTTTTCTGAACATTTAACTCTAATCAAAGTGGAAGAGGATCAAGTCACATATGCTGGTGGAGTACGCCGTCAATTTCCACTGAGACTTGCATGGGCATGCACAGTACACAAGGTTCAAGGTCTTACTGTTGAAAAAGCTGTTGTATCACTCAAGAAGATCTTTACTGCAGGGCAAGCATACGTTGCTTTGAGTCGTGTGAAAACTCTCACTGGATTGATAATTGAAGACTTCAAAGAGTCAACCATATATTGCAATAACAAAATAGACTTGGCCCTGAAAAACTTGCCTCGGTTTTCATTTGAAAAGTCTGTTTTCTCTAATGTTAACCATACCTGCACACTAGCACTTCACAATGTACAAAGTCTAAAAGCCCACATTCAAGACATTCATGCCCATAAAACCCTAATGCAAGCTGATTGTATTTGCTTAACAGAGACATGGCTCAACGTAGACACTGAAGAAGTACCACAACTTCCAGGATTTTGCTTCAACCACAACCCAAGGGCAAACTGTTATGACGACACTCATCCACTTTTTGCAGAATTGAAACATCAAGAAAGAGGTGGAGTTGGTTTGTATTATTCAGACAACATTGACATGAACACCGTGATTCCAGAAAGATCCAATTTGGAATGGTTGTATTTTGCAATACCTCATGTAAATTTGACTGCTGCTGTTTTGTACAGGCCTAGTTCTTATAAAATTGACATGTTTCGGCAACAACTCTTAAAGGTAATCTGTGAACTTGAGAAGCATCCAGGGAAGAAAATCATAATGGGAGACTTTAATGAAGATGTCTTTGGATCATGTACAATTTTACAGGTAATGGAACACCATGGATATACTCAACATGTACAAACAGCTACAACTGAAAAAGGTACTCTCATAGACCATGTGTACATTAAAGGCACAGACGATGTTATTGTTGAAGTTGTTCAGACATACTACAGTTTTCATGAAGCGATACTTATTTCATTTGTGTAATATTTTTTATAATCACCATTGAATATTAAAGTATACCTATTATATTCTGAGTGCCCTATATTGCACAATGTAATCTTGTCAATGTTATTGTTGCGCAGACTTACAGAATTATAGTTTTCATAGCACGGTACTTATATCACTTTGTTCATATCTCTCACAATTAAAGATATTCACCATTAAATAGTAAAGTGTACCTACTGTGAATGTTCAAAGTTTGTTCTAACCTATTCCGTCCGCAAAGCGGGGGGGGGGGGGAGGAACATAAGACTGGACGGCTCCCCGTAGCAGGTTTAATTTAATTCATATTTCATTTAATAACACTACACAATTCTGTTTATTTATTCTTTTTCATTTCTGTTGAATTTGCTGGTTTATCTAGTTTTTTTTTCGTTATACAAATGTTACTGTTGGCTGTGTGAAACGAACTACAACAAAACACATTGTGAGTATATAGTTTAACAGTGTTTATTTTTCTAACATACACATGCTATATATGATATATTATAAGTTATATATTATAATATATACTATATATTATAAGTGATGTTATTCTTGTTAAACATGCATTATGTTGGTTTGCTTCACCTACTGTATGTTAAAGCATGTACACTTTTTGTAGAAGGACATGTCTCCTAATTACCTTACAGATTTGAAATGAACTATTACAAAGGTAGTCGACCCTGCTCCTGCTTCCCTGAATGTAGAGGAGACCTTACAATGCTGTGGGCGATGGAAAGCCGGCTACAACCCTGATATTGTGTTTGTCAGCCATAGCATCTCTGGACTGAGCAAGAAGCTGGTACTGGAGCCACTGCCAAAAACCCAAGAACATCCCAAGAGGCTGCCGCACCCAATACATCGCCGGCCTCGATGCTCCAAGCAGCAACAGCAAACTATATGAGCAATACCAACAGCTCTACGAATCTGATCCCTTTGCTGACAGCACCATCGAAGTAGGTGAGAGACTCATGACCTCCCTATCAGAACACCGCCAGCAGAAATGGCAAACCCTACTGGAGACAACTGAATGGCAAGAAACAGCAAAAAGGCATGGAACCTCATCTGAAAAATCAGCAATGACCCACAGTGTTCAATAAAAATGCAAAGGACTGTGTAAAGACATGCGAAACTGTCATATAACCAACCAGCTTCAAAGACACGAAAGAGAGAGAGAAATGCTGTGGAGAGAGAAATGCTGTGGAGTGTATTACCATTCGTCCCCCTACTCTGGTTCTTCATAGCTGGTAAGCTGCTGGTAAATAACTATAATATTCATCATAATATTTATAATGCACTTTCCAATGAGACAATCTCAAAATGCAAAAAAAAAAAAAAAGATTTCTTGTCTTCTCAGGTTCATCAGCCATCACCTCCCATAAGGACTATCAGCCAGGAAGCCTATCCACACTAACACTACAGGTCTCATGGAAAGGCCTCTTTTGCAACAAAGGCAATTATACTATCTTGGGGTTGTGGAGGGCAGTTAATTTCTCAGTGGGCATTTATGTAGAAGTCCTCAGGTAGACCTATTATGGGGGTAATTGATAAGTTAAAGTAGAACTAGAAGCCGGGGCTGTTTCCAGGTGACAGTGAATTAGTTGATTAACAAATGCATTTATTTTAAATTATTCTGAGCTTACCTTTTGTGAAGAAGCATTCATTTTGTCTCATTATTTTTCTATACATGTCTGTAACAGGTTCTTGGCCCAACCACTCACATAGCTCATGTTCCAGTCTACCTGTTGTTCACAGCTAGCTGTCTCCAGAAAACAGTGAGTCGATCAACAAATAAATCTGTTTTTAATTATTCTTATCTGGTGTGAAGGTGCAGATGCATTGGTCTTTTGTCTTATTACTTCCCTGTACATGTCTAACAGGTTCTTAGAGAGACCACTGTTGCAGGTAGCTCATCTTTTCCAGTCTGCCTGCTTGTCGCTTACAGCCAGCTGTCTCCAAGTGTTTACGACACAGCCAACAGTAACATTTGTATAACATTTGTTTTTATGATTTTTTTGCAACAAGCTGCTCTAAATAAATTCCCCCTAGTGGGACTAATAATCACCAAATGAGTCTGTTTTAAATTTTTCTGAGCTTACCGGTCATAAAGAAGCATTGATCTTGTGTGGCACATACCAGTAGTGGGACTTGTTGAATTTCATTCAGTTTCACCAGCAGTGGGACAGGCCAACCTCCTCCAGCCCCCGAGGACCAAGCTCCAAATGGGAGACGGGCCTTCTGCTCCGCCGCTCCCATGCTATCCCTGACCATCTGAGGGCGCCACAGATTCTGGATGCTTTTTAAAAAGGCCTAAAAACCCACCTTATTTTATGAAAGATTTTTGTTAGATTGTGTCAGATTGTTTGTGTTAGTTCTAGCCCTGTGTAGCCTGTCTTGTCATAGTTTTTTTTTTTTACATTAGCTGCTGTAGCTTTTTTATGTTTTGTCCTGTAGCACTTAATGTAAAGTGTATTTACAAATAAAATATTATTATTATTATTGCTATTGCTGATGCTCATCAACCATCACCAGCCACAAACTCCATCAACCAGTTGCAGGACTTGCCGAAGCCCACCCACAACACTACAGGCCTCATAGAAAGGCCTCTTTTGCAAAGGCCCCTAAGCAGCAGAGGCAGCCATCTACTCATTTAAGGTTATGGAGGCCCATTTTTAAAAGTGCATTTCTGTAGAAGGCCTTGGGTAGAGATATTATACTGTAGGCTATGTATAATTGATGTATGTGTGATATAGTTGCTGTTGTAACAGTCATGTTTAAGTACAGTTATTTCTGTGTTTATAAAGGAATTTTGACTTTAATAACTTTAATGGTATTTCTGTTTGAGATAGTGTGTATGATTGCAGAATGCATGCATTCCATTTACAGCTTTAGTAGAACAAGGCTATTATATAAAAAGGCAAGTGTATAAAAATATATTAGATTAAAAAGACATGAATGGTAACTAATTCTCAAGCTGTCAACATGTGACTTGATGACAGGGGATCCATAACCAGTGTGCCAAATGTGGTTTTGATACATTAGCTGAATCCCAATCTGAGTGCGCAAACCACCCTTCCGCCCCTTCACACTTGAGCCTGAGTCCTGAGCACTTAATTAATGTCAGCTGGAAAGGCCAGAGGGTGCAAGGGCCCTGAATTAAATGCTATTAAAGCATTTCTGATACAACTCCTGTTTAGCGGCATTGTCGCCAAATGCAATTGGCTGTCACAAGCGAACGCATTGGAAAATTAGAAAAAATCATATTGAACCTTTGTAGACTAGGATTAGTCTACATATTGTGTAGGCCTATCACGTTTCATGCAGATTGGAGGAAAATCTGACATGTGGTTGAACGAGATTCGAACTCTGCACCTGCTGCTTGCAAGGCCGACTCCCTATCCACTGTGCTATGCCTGATCTTGCAAAGGAGAATTGCCCTAGTCCACAAGGCATTTCAGCCGTTGGTGGCTTTGTCGCCAAATTCAATTGGCTGTCACAAGCAAACGCATTGGAATATCAACAATTCAAATCATTCCTTTGTAGACATTGGTCTCCAGATAATGTGTATTATTTTGTTTTGCAGATTAATGAAAATCTGTAGGAGGAGTAGCATTTTAAGTGTTTTTCACTAAATCCAAAATGGCAGACAATTCAATATAGTATGCAAGACGTAATAGGGTTTGTTTAACTCGGCTTGAGCCAAGGAATCATATAGCACCTTGATTTTGAAAATTGGACTTACGGTTCAAAAGTGGCGTGCATAAATGCATTGGCAACTTTGACATGTTGGTGGCACTAGAGTGTAGGAGCTGAGGACATGGGTCTTGGTGAGAGGGGTCATGGGACTGTCCCGAATCAGTGTGCCAAATTTCATAACTTTCTACCATACGGTTCTATGGGCTGCCATAGACTCCAATGGCAGAAGAGTATAATAAAGAAAGAAAGAAAAAAAAAAAGGATGATAATAAGAAATGGTAGAAACATAATGGTGCAAGTACAAGGCTAGACTGACGTGGCGACATGTTTGACAAGGGTCAAGGATGGTTCCGAGAATTTCGAAAGTCACACATATTACTTACTCTGAACAATAGGCACAAGAGTCCCTGGTCTGTGAGCCAAATTTCACAACTTTGAACTGGCAGCAGCGACCGACAACGATTCTGTTGTCTGCCATTGACTTCCACAGCAGCATAATTACAATAATTATAAGAAGGCATTTTGGATGAACGGGAATCGAACCCTGAACTCGCTGCTTGCGAGACTGACGCGCTACCCGCTATGCCACGACGGATCTTACAAAGTGCGTCGCAGATTTGAGTGGATAATGTCAGCTTCTGCTTCCTCTTGGTAGAGTGAGTCCTGAGCACTTAATTAATGTCACCTGGTAGGGTTGCTTCCTCTCGGTAGAGTGAGAGGGGGGGGTGTCGTTGTTTAAATTGGCACACAGCGAAAAGTATACATAGCATAGCTCAACTATTTACTTCTTCAGAATCCAGACAATCACGCGAACATTTCCATGTATAAAATGTCCTTCGGTCTTCAGAAGTGTAGGAGAGGTGAAGAGTTAGAAACAGTTAGAGATTCTAGAGCGAAGAGAGATTTTCTAGAGTGTGGCTCCATTGATTTCAATGGAGGGGGGGGGGTCAATATTCGAACTGTCACAGAGTGAAAAATATACATCGAAGAGCTTAGCTTTTTTGATTTTATGAATCCCAAGAGTCGTGTGAACGTTTTGATATATAATATATGTATGAGCTGTGAGAATTGGAAGAGGGATGGCAGTTTAAAATGCACCTTTCACCACTCTGAAACTGGTGAAATTGTGCAGAAGACAAAAAGTGTTCCTTTCATTCTGCAATCAAACAAATGAAGTAATAATGAAACCATGGGGTGTTTTGAACTCAGCATGAGCCAGGGAATCCATTGCTACCATAATTTTGAAGATTGGACATACAGTTCAAAAGTTACTGGCATAAACGCAACTCCAACTTTGACACGCTGGTGGCGCTAGAGTGCACTAGATGTCAACATGAGGCTTGGTGACAGATGTCATGGATATGTCCCGGATGAGTGTGCCAAATGTGGTTTTGATGGATTAAAACATTACTGAGATATGATCCCTGTTCCTGTTTTGCAGCTTTTCTGCCAATTTTGATTGGCTGTCACGAGCGAACGCAATGGATAATCAAAAATCCCTGTACATCCTTTGTAGACATTGGTGTATAGATGACATCCACCGATGTCCGTGCAGATTGGTGAAAGTTCCTAGGAGGAGATACATTTTAAGGGTTTTGCACATCATTCAAAATGCCGGAGAAGCCAAGATGGCCACAATGACGTCATAGAGTGCGTTGAATCCGGCTTAAGCCAAGGAATTGAAAGACACCTGAAGTTTGAAAATTGGACTTGCTGAAGAAAAGCTGCATGCATAAATGCACCTCCAACTTTGACACGTTGGTGGCGCTAGAGAGGGTGAGGTGTGGACATGAGACTTGGTGAGGAGGGTCAGGGCACTGTCCCGAATGAGTGTGCCAATTTTCATAACTTTCTACCATAAGCTTCTATGGGCTGCCATAGACTACAATGGCAGAGGAATAATAATAAAGAAATAAGAAAAGGTAGAAACTTAGTGGTGGCCTACGCAGCTTCGCTGCTTGGCCCCCAAATATACCTGCAAGCAGGAATGTGGGGGCCAAGCTGTTTAACTGCAAGCAGACAAGGAATCAGCTAGACTGACGTGGTGACATGTTTGACAAGGGTCAAGGATGGGCCTGAGATTTTCGGAAGTCAGACATATGGTTGAACGGGATTCGATCTCTGTACCTGCTGCTTGCAAGGCCGACACGCTAACCACTGTGCTACGCGGGTGTTGCGAAAGTGAACCACCCTAGTCCACAAGGCATGTGAGCCTTCCCTAACCCCGTGAGTCTGAGTCCTGAGCACTTAATTAATATCACCTGGCAGGGTTGCTTCCTCTCGGTAGAGTGAGAGGGGGGGGTGTCGTTGTTTAAATTGGCACACAGCGAAAAGTATACATAACATAGCTCAACTATTTACTTCTTCAGAATCCAGACAATCACGCGAACATTTCCATGTATAAAATGTCCTTCGGTCTTCAGAAGTGTAGGAGAGGTGAAGAGTTAGAAACAGTTAGAGATTCTAGAGCGAAGAGAGATTTTCTAGAGTGTGGCTCCATTGATTTCAATGGAGGGGGGGGGGTCATTATTCGAACTGTCACAGAGTGAAAAATATACATCAAAGAGCTTAGCATTTTTGATTTTATGAATCCCAAGAGTCGTGTGAACGTTTTGATATATAAAATGTGTATGAGCTGTGAGAATTGGAAGAGGGATGGCAGTTTAGAAAATGTGTGACTTTTTCCAAAATGCGCCTTTCACCACTCTGAAACTGGTGAAATTGTGCAGAAGACAAAAAGTGTTCCTTTCATTCTGCAATCAAACAAATGAAGTAATAATGAAACCATGGGGTGTTTTGAACTCAGCATGAGCCAGGGAATCCATTGCTACCATAATTTTGAAGATTAGACATACAGTTCAAAAGTTACTGGCATAAACGCAACTCCAACTTTGACACGCTGGTGGCGCTAGAGTGCACTAGATGTCAACATGAGGCTTGGTGACAGATGTCATGGATATGTCCCGGATGAGTGTGCCAAATGTGGTTTTGATGGATTAAAACATTACTGAGATATGATCCCTGTTCCTGTTTTGCAGCTTTTCTGCCAATTTTGATTGGCTGTCACGAGCAAACGCAATGGATAATCAAAAATCCCTGTACATCCTTTGTAGACATTGGTGTATAGATGACATCCACCGATGTCCGTGCAGATTGGTGAAAGTTCCTAGGAGGAGATACATTTTAAGGGTTTTGCACATCATTCAAAATGGCGGAGGAGCCAAGATGGCCACAATGACGTCTTAGAGTGCGTTGAATCCGGCTTGAGCCAAGGAATTGAAGGACACCTGAAGTTTGAAAATTGGACTTGCTGAAGAAAAGCTGCATGCATAAATGCACCTCCAACTTTGACACGTTGGTGGCGCTAGAGAGGGTGAGGTGTGGACATGAGACTTGGTGAGGAGGGTCAGGGCACTGTCCCGAATGAGTGTGCCATTTTTCATAACTTTCTACCATAAGCTTCTATGGGCTGCCATAGACTACAATGGCAGAGGAATAATAATAATAATTAAAGCTGCAAGCAGCGTTGTGGGGGCCAAGCTGACCACGCAAAAGATGAAGCAAATACGACTGATGTTTTGAAGGCTTTAGAGATATGTTTGTCAGACTGCAACTACACTGCAGACTTGGTAAACACAGCAAACGTTATAACCACTGTAAACTTCAACCACTGCAAACTATGAAAATCATTCAGCTCAATAAAACAAGAAAAGTAGGCTGGTCTAATACTCAACACTCGTGGGCAGCGGATGAGAGCTAAAGTCTTTCCCACACCCGTGTGGCCAGCCCGTTCGTGGAAATTCTGCCACACCTTCTCTTTCAAGGCTGTAGGGAGGACCAGCTGAAAGATGGAGTTTGCGGTGTTGGGGTCCCTCACACACTGATGCAAGACTGCCTCCCTCAGAGTCAGCCTCTATCTCTCCTTGAGGATCTGCCGAGTGTCACGTTGCAGGGCGATCCTTTCTGTTGCACTGGGCGGTTTCCCTGTCTGCAAGGATAACAGCATGTGGCGAATCATGTCATCTTTTTTGCTGGGCGTCCTTCCATTCTCCAGGGGGTTCGGCCCAGCTGCACTTCTTCTAGGTCAACTTGGACAGGAGAGTTAAGCATTTCTGGGCATGGGTTTTCCACCCCGGTGAGAAAAGTCTTCAGGGCCAGGATCTCCTCCTCTTCACCATCCTCTCCTCCATCCACAGGTACACGAGATAGGGCATCAGCATTAACATTGGTTTTGTCAGGCTGGAACTTGATGTTGAAGTGGTAGTTGTAGAGTCTGGCTGCCCACTGTTGCTCCAAGCTTCTCAGGTTCACCTCCTGTAAGTTTGCGAGAATGTTGTTGTCAGTGAACACTACAAAATGGGAGCCTAGAGTGGAATTTCTTGCTGCACCAGCGAAAGACGGCCTACCTTCTGATAGCAATGAAGGTAAACAGGAGTCTGGCCAGTGTTCTTCACTTCTTCACTTGCACCTTCCCATTCAGACAAACTAGACTCCATTGAATCTTCAAAACCTTCCCCTACTCCACAGAAGTCTACACCCACTCACTGCATTTCCTTTACCCACTTTGACTATTTGTACACGGCCATGAACATGGCAAACAATACGCAACCAAGTTCCGTCTGCTGCATTTTACACAAGAGGAGCGCATTACTGTACTATATGTGATTGTCTGTACTGTATGTGCTTGTGTCTATGTAATTGTGTCTATTGTATGTTATGTTCTCTGCTGTACTGTATGTCTGTGATTGTCTACTGTATGTGCTTCCGTCTGATTTTCTCTACTGTATGCAATTGTCTATGTGATTATCTTTACTGTATGAGCTTGTCTATGTGATTGTCTCTACTGTATGTGCTTGTCTGGATAATCGTCTCTACAACAAAACCCATGAATATGATGTACCGTACTGTAAGATGCCTCCCCCACATGGCAAACATTTGTAATACACACATATTACTTACTCTAAACAAAAGGTACACGAGTCCCTGGTCTGTGAGCCAAATTTCACAACTTTTAACTGGCAGGAGCGACCTACAATGATTCTGTTGTCTGCCATTGACTTCCACAGCAGCATATTACAATAATTATAAGAATGCACTTTGGATGAACGGGAATCGAACCCTGAACTCGCTGCTTGCGAGACTGACGCGCTACCCGCTATGCCACAACGGATCTTACAAAGTGCGTCGCAGATTTGAGTGGATAATGTCAGCTTCTGCTTCCTCTTGGTAGAGTGAGTCCTGAGCCCTTAATTAATGTCACCTGGTAGGGTTGCTTCCTCTCGGTAGAGTGAGAGGGGGGGGTGTCTTTGTTTAAATTGGCACACAGCGAAAAGTATACATAGCATAGCTCAACTATTTACTTCTTCAGAATCCAGACAATCACGCGAACATTTCCATGTATAAAATGTCCTTCGGTCTTCAGAAGTGTAGGAGAGGTGAAGAGTTAGAAACAGTTAGAGATTCTAGAGCGAAGAGAGATTTTCTAGAGTGTGGCTCCATTGATTTCAATGGAGGGGGGGGGGTCATTATTCGAACTGTCACAGAGTGAAAAATATACATCGAAGAGCTTAGCCTTTTTGATTTTATGAATCCCAAGAGTCGTGTGAACGTTTTGATATATAAAATGTGTATGAGCTGTGAGAATTGGAAGAGGGATGGCAGTTTAGAAAATGTGTGACTTTTTCCAAAATGCGCCTTTCAGCACTCTGAAACTGGGGAAATTGTGCAGAAGACAAAAAGTGTTCCTTTCATTCTGCAATCAAACAAATGAAGTAATAATGACACCATGGGGTGTTTTGAACTCAGCATGAGCCAGGGAATCCATTGTTACCATAATTTTGAAGATTGGACATACAGTTCAAAAGTTACTGGCATAAACGCAACTCCAACTTTGACACGCTGGTGGCGCTAGAGTGCACGAGATGTCAACATGAGGCTTGGTGACAGATGTCATGGGTATGTCCCGAATGAGTGTGCCAAATGTGGTTTTGATAGATTAAAACATTACTGAGATATGACCCCAGTTCCTTTTTTGCAGCTTTTCTGCCAATTTTGATTGGCTGTCACATGCGAACACAATGGATAATCAAAAATCCCTGTACATCCTTTGTAGACATTGGTGTATAGATGACATCCACCGATGTTCATGCAAATTGGTGAAAGTTCCTAGGAGGAGATACATTTTAAGGGTTTTGCACATCATTCAAAATGGCGGAGAAGCCAAGATGGCCACAATGATGTCATAGAGTGCGTTGAATCCGGCTTGAGCCAAGGAATTGAAGGACACCTGAAGTTTGAAAATTGGACTTGCTGAAGAAAAGCTGCATGCATAAATGCACCTCCAACTTTGACACGTTGGTGGCGCTAGAGAGGGTGAGGTGTGGACATGAGACTTGGTGAGGAGGGTCAGGGCACTGTCCCGAATGAGTGTGCCATTTTTCATAACTTTCTACCATAAGCTTCTATGGGCTGCCATAGACTACAATGGCAGAGGAATAATAATAAAGAAAGAAAGAGAAACGGTACAAACTTAATGGGTGCCTGCGCAGCTGCGCTGCTTGGCCCCCAATAAAGAAAGAGAAAAGGTAGAAACTTAATGGGTGCCTGCGCAGCTGCGCTGCTTGGCCCCCAATAATAAGAAAAGGTACAAGAACAATGGGTGCCAGCGCTTAGCGCTTCGCTGCTTGGCCCCCAATTAAAGCTGCAAGCAGCGTTGTGGGGGCCAAGCTGACCACGCAAAAGATGAAGCAAATACGACTGATGTTTTGAAGGCTTTAGAGATATGTTTGTCGGATTGTAACTACACTGCAGACTTGGTAAACACAGCAAACGTTATAACCACTGCAAACTTCAACCACTGAAAACTATTAAAATCATTCAGCTCAATAAAACAAGAAAAGTAGGCTGGTCTAATACTCAACACTCGTGGGCAGCGGATGAGAGCTAAAGTCTTTCCCACACCCGTGTGGCCAGCCCGTTCGTGGAAATTCTGCCACACCTTCTCTTTCAAGGCTGTAGGGAGGACCAGCTGAAAGATGGAGTTTGCGGTGTTGGGCAAGCAGGATGCCTGACCGGCGCATCAAAGACAAGTGAAACGCACCATTAAGTTATTAATGTTTTGGAAAAGTGTGACCCATGACACTCAAGATGCAACGCCTACCCAACATGGCAAACATTTGTAATACACACATATTACTTATCTAAACAAGAGCAATCTATGGACAATGCTTCTTAATGGCACAAACACATGTAGAAATTTGAATTATTTATTGGCAAGACTTGGCACCAAGTAGTGTTCACTACAAGCCATGGTAGGCAGGTAACAATAAACCAAAAACGTACATGTTAAGTACAGTGTGTGTCAGTAAATCCAGTTGTAAACCAAAAGTGACAAGTCAGAAGTAATGCTCTTGAATGCCACCCCAAAAAATGGCCAGTGATCTACTTTTTAGAATGCCTCTTTGTCAACTTCTGCTTACCAAGATGCTTTTCTGAACTGGCAGAGGAGTCATCGGCAGCATCAAACAGACGAGTACAAAGTACAGGGGCATCTGGCAAAGCCATGTTGTCCTCTATGTAAGGGTTTTGTGTTAGATTGGCAGCCTGAGCAAAATCCATAGCCAACGCACGCTCACCCCTAACTTTGAGATGAACTTTTTCGTGGCTACATATCTCCGCTTCTACACTGAGGATATTGTTAGAAATGCCGCTTAGTGGAACCGCTTCCCTAAACAATGTGTTGTCAACAGATACAGTGTAAATATTCTCATCTACACCTTTCACAGAGAGTTGAGCGGAAACTTCCACTGTCAATACTTTGTTGCGGTAGGACATATTACATACAGTACACCTGGAACAGACTGTATTGTCATTAACTTTGTCAACAATATGACGCTTAGGACAGTAATATGCCCTATTTACTGAAGCTCCTATGAGGTCACCTGTTATGTCTGTAACATCACTAGGAGCCTCAGCTGCATGCCCCTGATCATGTGTGATGGTCATGGCGGTCTTGTAACTGCAATTTAATGTGTACTGCCCCTTGAACTCCTTGACAAACACACGTGTGCAATTGTACCACTCACTGATGACCACCTCCTTTTCACCCCACACAGTAAGGTCCATGGTGCCTGTACTGTCAGCAACAGCATAAACGGAGATCTTTCTGGGGCCATTTCTTGTTGCAATGGTGCGTGACTCCTTGAGCTCTATAATCTTGACTGTGACATTCACCTGGAAAACATGAACACAGATTGAGGCTCAGTTGACGTCCAGCCCAACATGACTTAAAGGGTGAGTCCACACTCCATAGCAATAAAACACCACAGTACATACATAAGGTTATAAAGGCAACATGACTACAGTATAAAGTTTTGCGGATGCTCATAATACCACATGCAGTAGTGAGCAGGACATAATGTATTGTTTGCATCGTTTGTTTTTGGTCCCAATACATTCCCTCATAACCCCCGTTACTTGAACTTACATCCAGATTTTCCCTAGGATCATGAGTAATTTCTTGTAGTGTCATCTCAGTGGTGTCACACTGCTGACCACTCGCAAAAGCAAAGTCAAGCTTGCGCTTCAAGGACATGCGGGTGCGGTCACTGACGATGATGTCCATCTCACAAGGCTTGTATCTTGATTGGCGAAACGCAACATCATGTAGTTGCACTGGACTCCTGTAACACACAGAATCCCTTGTTAGACAGGTGACCATTGCATCAGAAATGATACAGCAGTCTACAGACATGCATGCAAGATAATACGTTAACAGTTACATGTATAGGCCAGCTCTACTTGTGTATTTGTGTGTTTAACTATGTATGCGTGTGTGGGGGGGGGGGACTTGTAGCATATTCAAATGTGTAAGAAAATGCTGCCTTTATATCTGTTGTATACGTTCTGTAAAGCTTGCAGGGACTGCAGATGCAAATAACCTTTAAGATAAAGGGGGGGAAATGCATTAAGTGACATGTATGGTTGATTTGTCCATTGTCCTTTGTCAAAAAAGATTAAACAAATAAAGAAAGCAATGTAGGCATGTTATCCTATAGTTTGAAAACAAACATGTTGACTGCTGTTGTAGGCTAGTGCACAAATGTATTTCAGCATGGCAAGGCTAAAACATTTGTATGCTTTTATACAAAACGTATAGCAAATGTTGTCCATGAATGAAATTGTCTACACTTGTTACCTGTCTTTTTCGGCGATAGCAAATTCGTTGCGGCGTTTGGGTGTGAAGACCACAATCCGGCTGGTCTTGTCGGCCTCCTGGAGAGTGGCTTCGAAATACTTGGTGCTGGAGCTCTGGGCTTGCATAATGTCGGAGACGTCATGAAGATAGCCCTCCACACCAATCTTCTCCACACCAGTCGGCGCCACTTTACTAGAACGGTCCATACTGCAACCAAAGTAACAAGGTCAAGGTCAAGGTCAACTTTATTTATAAAGCACGTTTAAAATCAACCGAAGTTGCACCAAAGTGCTGTACAATATATAAAATAAACTAAAACAAAAAACAGAATAAAGTGCACATAATCACAGAACAATAAAAGGACAGGACACAAAACAGGACAGGGGATGTAGGCCATCAGGCCTCAAAAGCCAGTGCAAACAAGTGAGTCTTAAGCTGAGACTTAAAGAGCCCTAGGTTCTGTGCGTGTCTAATGTGTGGAGGGAGGCTGTTCCAAACCAAAGTAACAATACATTCAGCAGGCGTATTTTCGGGTAGCTGGCTCGCTAGCTAGCCTACCTATGGCATGCGTGGAGATGAATGGTTATATCGTAGCAGACATAGAAACAGCCTTAGTTTGAATGTGCTAGTTTACTTTAGCGCATGATTACATAACATAACTTGACGGTGACAATATTCTGGAAGCGCCACAACAAAAAACATGGGATAGATACACGACAAGTCTTCATGGTCAAGTAAAAACCCAAAGAGCAACAAATGAGGCTTGCTGAAATATCTCACCTGGGTTCTCTTCAGGTGTGCGAGGTAAACGCCGTCTCGCAGTTTTCTGCGCGGTCTTCTTGTCTGTCGTTGTTCTCGTAGGTTTAGTCTCGTTTTCTGTTTTTTTGTTCTTCTCTGCCTTCAGCGTGTTATGTTTGAGGATTCAAGCTGGCGTTTAAATAGGGTACAGGCCCGTTGGATTCTGGGACGTGAGGAGGTTAGCAGGTGAGTTGTATGACTTGATTAATTGCTAATCAATCAGTGGCGCGCGGTTATTGTCTAGACCAATCAGAGGCGAGACACCCCAGGTGAATAGGCTAAAAAAATGATTTAATAGGTATCACCATGATAATTACCCAGTTGATTACTTATGATAAGACTATGTTTTTTTGTATTTCAAGTTTTATGAAATGTTATGTTTAAATATGCAAATTAGTCATTATCTTATCAAATATGCGCTAATTTGCATAACTTTCCAGAACAGAAATCTGAAGTTTGGATAAAGCCAGATTAAAAATTATTGTTTCATTTTGTTGACATATTAGAGTCAAAGGCTTTTACAGAGGGGATTTTTGATATCTCTTTTTATCACTCCATAAAGCAGAAAATAGTTCAACAGCCATAAAAAAATATATTTTCGCCATGTTTTTAGGAATAAAAATGTTATATAATTCAGGCTTTGAATGACATATGAACAAACCCCTCTGTAAAAGCCTAAACATAGATGGGAGTAAAACTGGAAAGTTTGGTGTATGTACAGATGTTGGAAGTTAGAAATGTAACTTGCTGCAGCATTTCACGTCGCGGTATTTGGCAGGGAAATCCCGTTGGAAATCTCGTGGGATTTCAGACGGGTGTTATTTCGTTTTAGTGATGCACCACCGCCAGGTGGCGTCTTTGAGTAGATTTAGCAGGCTGGGCTCAGAGTTTTTCTCCTATAGTCTACGAATGAAGCATCATTAAATTTCAAATTCTTTAATTTAAATGCTCTGTTGTAAAGCACTTTGAGCTTAAGGTATCTGTATGAAAGGGGCTATACAAATAACGTTTAATTGTTATTATTACCTTGTTCTCAAACACATGTTTTATCCATCTCGATGTAATTTAATTATTACGAACACCTATAATATATCTAGGCCTACAGTAGCCTATCTATCTCGGCAACTGACGTCGGGTCAAGACGTGGTGGCTGTTAGGTCAAATGCGCAAAATAACAGTATTGTAAATATATTTGTTAGTAAAGATGTGGTGAACGTGAGGGTTTTGCGTTTTGTTTCTGGAACGCATTCAACTGGTAGGCTACTCGTAAACCCCGGAAGTAAATTTGAAGCCAGGGCACCAGCTAATGTAGCCAAGTCTGAGCGCAGTAGGCTATATGGCTTCAGCACGATACAAAGACAAAATAAGCTTGATCGGAGGTGTGGATCCATACAAAATTGAAATAGTCGCCATGAGTAAAGATCACTCATTGCCAATCATATCCGGACATTAACTATCTTGTGCATATCTTATTTATACCGGCCGCCAGCTGTTCAATGAACGGCTATAGGGAATGCGCAGTTTCGCGCTGGCTACAGCCTATTATATGCACAGTTTCGCGCTATGTAGGCTATTATAAATATGTATTATTGATTGGGACTCGCTGGGGACTGGTGGAGAGACGCAGAGCCTCCCCAGACGCGAACTGTCTATCTACTGTCTACTTAGGCTATAAAAGAAATTCAATAGGGCCTATAGAACGCCTTACTTTGTACAGTAGGCTACAATTACAAGACGCATAGGCCTAGCCTACCGTACAAAATGATGCGTTCTCATATGCCTATATTAACTTAGATACTTAGAGATGTATTTCTCTTTCTGTTAGGATCAAAAGTATCATGAAAGCGGTTGTCATTTGATTCTGGAATAACAATGGAATGATGATTAATTTACTAAAATCCATTTTCGGTTTAAATAAATATCTAGTACTGTACCTAGGCTACTATAATCTAACGTTAGCTGAAACCAATCAACAGCGAAATTAGGTGAGGTGGAAAACCGTTTGGAAATGGAAAATGTGAACGCACTCAGTCTTGCACGCACGCAGTAGCCTTGTACTAGAATGGATTCCCTGTCTCACGTTCTGCCTTTATTCAGGCTATGCACCTTGCAATCAATGTATTTTTATATCTACAGTAGACTGTAGACTGTCTTTTATTTCGCTACTGGTATAGCCTACTTTCAGTGTGCGTCGTTATACTGTAGGCTAATAGGCTTTCGCGACCAAGGACCGAATGATATCCATTGGACAGTCAAATCATCGCTAACAATGAAACAATGACTAGAACTTCTCCTGGGGACAGGGTGTGTTCAGATGGTATGGTAATACCATATGGCCATTATAGCGTGAACAATACAAATGGTAAGTGCAGCAAGATATTTTGAAATAAGATACCGTTGGTCAATGTTTTTTTTCTTCGGTTTTTTTTATTTGCAAAAAAATTTCACACATGCATGTCATTGATATAGAAACACAAAATAAAATGCCTTAATCCTAGTACCAAATGCATACTGTATATCCTGTAATACAGTACTGTATTTTACAGTCCTCTCTTGCCCCATACAGCCAGCTCAACTGCGAAAAAGAGCCCTTGAAATAGAACTCCGACGAGTGCGCAACATCTCGTTGATTCGGTTCTTCAGCTGTTTCATGTTGGTGAAGGTGGGGCATCTTAGGAGAACTGCATCTGTGATGCATTTCCGGACGTTCTGTGGCAAGGCCTGCTTGCCTCGTGAACCATCCCAGTTGGTGTTCCGTTTTAAACGAACGTTTGTAATGAATTAATATGCTTATATTGCCCATATCTGCGGCGAGGTTTAAAATAGTAGGTAAGTACAAACTTCTGCGTCATTACTGACATAAACCTGTTCAATAGCCTGTCTCGTTATATTCAAGTCTCGTCATAATATGGGCGCTATAAAGCCTAATTTATACTTCATAAAACGGCTCATGGCTCTTGCATTGTCTTTAGCTTCCATTCCATGGAAAACAAATTGCTTGGCCTCCATTCATTGTGAAAATTGTATAGGCCCAATCGATTAGCCTGTATTGTCCTGTAAATGCAACATCGACGTATTTGCTAATGTAGCCTAATGTAGCCTAATCGACCATAATGTAGTAATCAAATGCAACTAGGTCATGGTGACGTCAATGAATGCCAGTGTTAGGGTGTGGGTTAACGTTGGCTAGCCTGATCATAAGTTTTACTTATGTATTTGTCTTTGCTATATTACGATAACATAACTACCAATCGCCACTGGTGATTTGGGGTGTTACAGCAGCAGAGTGGCATAAGGCTACAGTAGGCCTTTTCTTTCCATAGCATAGGCTACGTCATCTACTGGTCTCAGAAGGCTATGTTAAATAGGGCTAAGGGCTTGCGTCGATTTAGGCTACGGATAAATTGAGGGTGTCCCTCAGTGAGTTTTAAACGAACGTTTGTAATGAATTAATATGCTTATATTGCCCATATCTGCGGCGAGGTTTAAAATAGTAGGTAAGTACAAACTTCTGCGTCATTACTGACATAAACCTGTTCAATAGCCTGTCTCGTTATATTCAAGTCTCGTCATAATATGGGCGCTAAAAAGCCTAATTTATACTTCATAAAACGGCTCATGGCTCTTGCATTGTCTTTAGCTTCCATTCCATGGAAAACAAATTGCTTGGCCTCCATTCATTGTGAAAATTGTATAGGCCCAATCGATTAGCCTGTATTGTCCTGTAAATGCAACATCGACGTATTTGCTAATGTAGCCTAATCGACCATAATGTGCTAATCAAATGCAACTTGGTCATTTGAACGGAGCACATCTTACAGCTTACGATGGGTTCAGCCCGCCCTTAAAGTAGGCCTATCCCTTGTACCTTGAAGAAGAATAAGGCTCTGGGAAACGCATTGGCTCCCTCCGCCCCGCCCCCTTATTGTGAAGATAAATGTTGTGATCATGCAGCTGACCTCACCAGCAGACCCAACATCGCTTGATCAAGATGAAGATCTCAGCTGAGCAAAGTGAGCAGATCAAGACACTCCATCTGAACGGCTACTCCACCACACAGATAAGAGCGGTCTTGAATGCAATGGGGGTTGATGTGACCGCTAATTCAGTCCGGCGCCACTACAGCAAGTCACCTGTAGTGGCCAAACCCCGCAGGCCAAGGAAACTGACAAGGTACAGTAGACCTAGACTATAGACCTGTATTAGCCCTAGACTATAAATGCACACTAGCTGTCCGACATCTATCTATATTATATAAGGCACTGTTCTAATATAATTCATTGTATTTGTATATAGTCAGATCATGCAAACCATCAACGGACTTCTTGAAGCCGAGGACGAGCGGTCAGCCAGAGACATACAGAAAATCTTGCTGTCTGACCACAACACACACGTCTCTACCAAGACCATCGGGAAGGCTGCTAGAAGAATGGGGTGGAAATACGGAATGACTCGGTAAGGGAGTGCTTAATTGTGACTTATTTATTTAATGACATTGTTTTGTCTCGGCTCGTGGGCTATGTGAATAATTTATGTATAAAACGTATAGACAAAAATGAACAGTTGGCTACAATATAACATGACGTCTGTTCTGTAGTTGGGTTCCCATGATCCGGGAGAAGAACAAAGAGCTTCGTTTGCTGCAGGCACAAGAGTGGATCGCGACGAGCGAGCGCTTCGAGGACGTCATCTTCACTGACGAAACGACAGTGTCCCTTGAGCGTTTCGCCCGGACCTGCTACTTGAAGAAAGGGAGAGCTTCCTTCAAGCCCAAACCGAAGCATCCCCTGAAGCTCCATGTCTGGGGTGGAATTTCTCGGCAGGGACGAGGACCGATGATGATTTTCGAAGGTAGCCTAGCTATTATTTAATTGTTGTAGCGTTTTGCGGGCTATTATCCATTATGCTACATCTGTTGGTGTAGGGTTTGCTGTAGGTAGCCAATAATCTAATAATTTAGTGTTGTTCTTTTATTCAGGAATCATGAATGGCGACTACTTTAAGAACGAAATCATCACAAAGGCTGCTGCACCGTACATTAAAAACAACTGGAATGGACCAACGCATCGTTTTTTTCAAGGTAGGCCATTGTAACGATGGGCTACACGCAAAGCACTCATTGAGTGAAAAATCTGTTGTTAAGCCTAAATTGGTGTGCCTAATATTTTTTCTCCCTTTATTTATGCAGACAACGACCCCAAGCACACTGCAGCTAGAGCCTACATCGCTGCCGAGGGGATCAATTGGATCAAAACACCAGCAGAGTAAGTTGTTTATGTAATATTGCATATGTTGTTTACAAACTACCGGATAGTGAGGCGATGACTTCGGGACAGTGACGGTGGAGTGGCCTACTTTTTAATATATTTAGCCTAATTTATTATCTTTTCTCAAGATCTCCAGATCTGAACCCCATCGAGATGGTGTGGAACCAGTTGAAGACGTACATTCGGCGCACGGCAAAACCCAGCAACAGACAGGAGCTGATTCATGCCATTGGAACTTTCTGGTATGAAGTACTGGATGTAAAGACATGCAACAACTACATCGACCATCTCAAGAACGTGTTGCCGAAGATCGTCGAGGTTGAAGGTGGCCCGACAGGAATGTGACATCCCCCGGGACTCTGTTGCAGGCTACTGGTAGCCTACTAGTACACAGCTGTTTTTTTGTTTTGTGTATCTATTTCGATGTGTGTACATAGCCTTTTTTGCAAATAAATAAAAACAAAAACACAACATTGACCAACGGCATCTTATTTCATTCAAAATGTTGTGCGTGTATCGTGTATTTTTCTAATGTGTAGCCTATAGGCGATGAACAAAACAGCCACAATGTAGCCTGCTTAGCGAGCGAGAGGGCAGTCTACCATAAAGTGTATAACCATAATGTAATATATCTAGACTACATGCATTGTGGTATTTCTTTATATAGCCAATTGTTTCTCAATAAACAGTTATGTCATCCTCTGAGTCCGAATGTAGGCTAATAGACCGGCAGCTCTAAATGCCTTCCCAATCAATGAGACATGGTTGTAAAAATGATGTTTTGTTGATGAAAATGATAAAACTGAAAAACATGGAGAGTCATTGCATTGATCGATGCAGTCCGCTACCAGCAAACACTGAAAATACAGGTCCTCCAGCGAACCTGGACTAGACTATTGTAACCCCCCCCCCCAAATTATTTTATATTCAAATAAACTGGATGAACCGGTTTCATAGAGGGGGGTAGCCTGCGTTAGCGGGTGCTTTGCCATGACCGGCCATTGAATTTATGTGTTGCCATTCATTTAAACCACCATCTCATCTAGACTACTTCTGTTGCTGCATTTTTACATTTATGCTTTCATGATTTTAGAGCGCAATAAACATTTTCCAGGATTCCAAAAAGTCCATCCATTCATCCAACTTTGTTCTGAGCGCAGCGCAGGCTGGTAGCCTACTGTCAAGGCTCACGACTGATGCACTCCCTTAACACGTCTCAACTCCCGAGACCATCAAGATAATTTCAATATGAAAGACCTTGGGATTCCAGGAGTCAAGGCCGTTTCAGACGGGGAGCGACATTCCGCCTGCGTTCTCGCTCGGATCAGCGGGGGACGCACGCGTCCTGCGCGCAGCGGGGCAAGCTGACTACAATTCAGCTCTTGTCGCGGGCGGGCGCGCAGCCTAGTTCCATATGAGAACACTCCTCGGTCCAATTCCGTATAGTAGATCAGCCTGTGTACTTTCAACGAATGTATTATTAGACATAATATCATAATAATATATAAAGCCTTCAACGACCTCCTGCTGCCTGCCTGATGGCCTCAGGGCTAAAGAGACCGCGCGATCATTCCTCTAGCTGCTTTGCTGCTAATGCGAGTTCGTCTCCGTTCCTGCCCGAGAAACAGAAGTTGAACTTATAGCATCAAAATAGCTACAGGAATCAACGTTGTAAAGTTAGATATCTGCTTTTTAGCCACCGACAGCTACCGTTAATATTATGGAAGCTGCTGTCGTGAGCTAACGTGCTATCACGGTCTCATCGTGCAGCTTCACAGCCTGCTATTAGCAGACAGCATTAAGTTGATAAAATCACACTTGCACATCATTAGAATTCCAACCATTTATATGGGATTTATCATTCAACTAAACATGGAACCTGAATATTACCTGATATTTCAACCTGCTGCCATCAGTGATCGGCGCGTCTGCTTGTTTGAGTCATGAATATCTTACGCAGTTATATTCCATGTAGTGTCCCAAAACTGTTAAATCATTCCCCATGTAGTTCACTATGAGTCGCACTCAATACATCCATGGTAATAGGGAGTAGGGAGTGAGTGAACCATTTCAAACACATCTCTGGTCATCTCCGTTAGCCATCTTCCTCGTCCTGATGCCATGTTCCATATGAGAACACTCTGCCTAATGTATTAAACTTCTACTTGTCCCGACAGTTAACAGATATAGACCCGGCGACAGTTACAGAGATAGAAACTATAAATAGATAGGCTTTGTTCGTAATAATTAAATTACAACCAGACAGACAACAAGGAGTTTGAGAACGGTAGGCTAATCTAATGTGCGAGCCAGCAATGGGTCAATGAGTGGTATTACTGCGCCCCTATGGGCAGGCGAGCGGTGGTGCGGAATGACGTAAAGCGCCTGTTAGAATACCGCGGGTCAAGTTACATTCTTATGTTCCCACATCTGTACGTGCTACTGAAGTGGAGATTTTGATCTCAGAGTATGAGAAAAAACTCATTTAGAGAAAACAGGCTTTTAAAATATGATTCCATACATTTTGTTGGAAAGCACTATTTACAGACACAATATCTAATCAAATCATTAGAAACAACAATATTGAACATCTAAAACATAAAAACTGATGACAATAACAGCATTTATGAACTGAATAGAACCAGTCTCTCTCTCACACACACACACACGCGCACACACACACACACACACACACACACACACACACACACACACTGCCACCAGTAGAACTGCCAACCTAGTTTGTTGTATGTCTACCTCTATAACACAGCCTAGTTGACCATGCCTGTCTTTAGCTTAGGTTTCCATGCCTGCTCCATATGTTCATTCAAACGCGCGACATGAATTAGTACTGCTGTGTGGCGCGTTGGTCCCTCCCGCTATCTCTCTCCTGTTGTCCGGCTGACAGCTTGCGCATCGATGCACTTTGTGAAGTAATTTCACTGTCTGCTTCATTCGATTGCTTTCCCTTCTCTTCCATTCCCTTTTTCTGATTACACCTTGCAAGTGACAACTGTTGTCGTCTTTTCTGTGAGCGTTTTACACTAATTGGCGTCGGCATCTTGAGATTTTTAAAGGTCCCGCTGAAAGCTATCAGGAAGTGTCAAGCACGTCACGTGACGAATCTGAACCAATCACGTTCTCAGAAATCAACACCAGCCAATGAGATTTCACTCCGCAATGCATTGTGGGAAGCTTGTGGGAGTAATTGATTAGTTTGTGGCCTACTGTAAGATAGAATGATATGACTGACAG
Organism: Borostomias antarcticus; assembly: GCF_949987555.1. Taxonomy (NCBI): domain Eukaryota; kingdom Metazoa; phylum Chordata; class Actinopteri; order Stomiiformes; family Stomiidae; genus Borostomias; species Borostomias antarcticus. The sequence continues at coordinate 40,909 of NW_028176660.1, forward strand.
CTGCTGCTGCTTCCTCTACAATTTTTAACTTAGGCCACAAACTTATCAGTCACCCCTTGTGCAGTCGATAGGGGTAAATAACACCATTGAGACAGTCCAAATAACACCTAGGCTAAATTAATATTATTCTCCACCAATGTGCTTGTTTTATTAATAATGTTACCTTTTTTTTCTTAAAAAATTATTTCAGTGGTAAATGTATATTATATAAACTGTTTTAAATTTACAGTTTTAAATTTTCTTTTATTTCTATGTACCATACTGTAAAAGATATACAATTCTGTCCATGCATTCCTTTTTATTTCTGCTATGAATTTTGCTTGTTTGTCTATAGTTTTTATATACAATGATGAAATATGAAATATTACTGTTGAATCTGTGAAATGCACTACCACAAAACAATGGATTGGACATTATTCAATGCATGGATTTAGGCAATAATAAGAAATCTTACCGTAGATCAAAAGCAATGAATTACATAAATCTTCAATGAGGTCTTCTGTCATCCAAAGACACATGTGAGTACATATGGTCTTAATAGTATAGTTATTCTTTTATTTATATGTGATATATGTATTATGCAAGTCTGATAGAGTCTACACTGTATACATCCTTAATTAATGGACATATTAGGTTGCTTTGTTTCTCCAATGCAACAAAGGCATGTGTACTTTTTGTACATTAACATGTCTCCTCTAATTACCTTACAGATCTGAAGTGAACTGCCACAAAACAACGGATTGGACATTATTCAATACATGGATCAACAAGAAATTTTAGATCGGAAGGAGTGAAGGAGTCTTCTATGACTTTCTGAGCGACAACAGCATATTCAGAATCGCTCTCACTATATGTTCTCTCATACAAGGACAGTCACATGAAGTGAGTGTATGTGGTTTTAACAGTATATTTATTCTTCCAAAATGGACATGCTGTTTATGATATTATGCACATCTGATAGAATATACATTGAATAAATTTTTAATGCATGGATATGTGCTTTGTTTCACCTATGCAACAAACCATGCATACCTTTTGTACAATAATGTTTTCTAATTACTTTACCAATTTCAATGAAGAAATGTTCTCAATCTTAATATGGTTCTTCTAGTCTAGTTAACCATTTACTGAAGTGGCTACAACTGGAGAACTGGAAGGTTACGGCTTTCCTGATGGAAACTTTGGAGAGGCAGTTCTCTGAGTGTGACCTATAGTGGACTATGATCCTGCCTTCCTGAATCCAGAGGAGACCTTTTGCAAACACTGCTGTGGGAACTACTACCACTTGTCCTACTACTCAAACTCTTCACAGCTCTAGTTTAACCACAACTGCAGGTAAATAATAATAATAACAATACAAATTTCATAATATTTAGAAAGCACTTTTTCTTGAGAGACAATATTAAAGTGCTGAAAAAATATGTAGCTAACATAGCCTCCTTCCCAAATGCATTAGGTGTGAGGTACAAGCACAGCTGGACCATGTGCCTGTTCCACCAGCCGTGGGAGATACCATCAGTGAGGACTGTTGAGGCTCATTCAGTTCCACCAGGGGTGGGGTCTGCTGAAGCTCATCAGCCATCTCCAGCCACAGGGCCCATCAACCAGGGGCAGGGCCTGCTGAGGCCCGTCCACAGCAACACCACAGACCTCATAGAAAGGCCTCTTTTGCAAAGGGCCATGTGCAGCAGAAGCAGCCATCTACTCACTCAGGACTGTGGAGGCCAGTTAGGGTCAAGACTACAAACTATAAATATAGCTTCAATTATTTGAACCCTAACTACATCATTTGCACTGTCTCAATCGTAATATGAATTAATAGTAACACTTATATGAACTGTTTAATTTTTGCTGCCGTCAAAAATTGTATGAAATGTGCTTTATAAATAAATTGTATATGAATCCATAAGTTTCTCTTTCTATCATATATCATATGTTAAAGATGTTGAAATCAGGCATGACATAGAACTGTAGCAGATAGCATGAATTGACTTTACACTTCCAACTTTGACAGGTTGGTGGCTCTAGAGAGTTCGAGGTGTCGACATAGACTTGGTGACAGGGGTCACGGGACCATCCCCGATGAGTGTGCCTAATGTGGTTATGATACATCAAAACGTAACTGAGATATGACCACACTTCCTGTATGGTGACTTTGACACCAAATTCAATTGGGTGTAGCGGGCGAACACCTTCAACAATCTAAAATCCCTGTAACACTTTTGTGGACATTTGTCTAGAGAATGTGTCCATCCAGTTTCATGTAGATTGGTGAAAATTCCTAGGAGGAGATACATTTTAAGTGTTTTACACAAAATACCAAATGGCGGGAAATCCAATTGGTGGAAAATGACATCATAGGGTACGATGAACTCGGCATCAGCCAGGGATTCCAATGGTACCTCATTTTTGAAAATGGGTCACACAGGTCAAAAGTTGTGTGCCTAAATGCACTTCCAACTTTGACATGGTGGTGGCACTAGAGGGTTCAAGCTGTTGTGATGACACTTGCTGACAGGGGTCATGGGACTGTCTCCGATGAGTTATTAATGTTTTGAAAGGTGTGACCCATGACACACTCACAGATGCAATGCCTGAGGCGAGTCGAAAACGCGAGGCCTACTATAATGCACTATACCCGCGACGCAACATGAACTCAGCACGCATGTCTTTTTTAGTCACATATAAAAAAATAAGCACCTGCGCAAGATTCGATCTCTGTACCTGCTGCTTGAAAGGCCGACACGCTAACCACTGTGCTACACAGGATATTGTGAAAGTGAACCACCCTAGTCCACAAGGCATGTGAGCCTTCCCTAACCCCGTGAGTCTGAGTCCTGAGCACTTAATTAATATCACCTGGCAGGGTTGCTTCCTCTCGGTAGAGTGAGAGGGGGGGGTGTCGTTGTTTAAATTGGCACACAGCGAAAAGTATACATAGCATAGCTCAACTATTTACTTCTTCAGAATCCAGACAATCACGCGAACATTTCCATGTATAAAATGTCCTTCGGTCTTCAGAAGTGTAGGAGAGGTGAAGAGTTAGAAACAGTTAGAGATTCTAGAGCGAAGAGAGATTTTCTAGAGCGTGGCTCCATTGATTTCAATGGAGGGGGGGGAGTCATTATTCGAACTGTCCCAGAGTAAAAAATATAGATCGAAGAGCTTAGCTTTTTTGATTTTATGAATCCCAAGAGTCGTGTGAACGTTTTGATATATAAAATGTGTATGAGCTGTGAGAATTAGAAGAGGGATGGCAGTTTAGAAAATGTGTGACTTTTTCCAAAAACCTCTGAAACTGGTGAAATTGTGCAGAGGACAAAAAGTGTTTCTTTCATTCTGCAATCAAACAAATGAAGTAATAATGAAACCATGGGGTGTTTTGAACTCGGCATGAGCCAGGGAATCCATTGCTACCATCATTTTGAAGATTGGACATACAGTTCAAAAGTTACTGGCATAAACGCAACTCCAACTTTGACACGCTGGTGGCGCTAGAGTGCACGAGATGTCAACGTAAGGCTTGGTGACAGATGTCATGGGTGTGTCCCGGATGAGTGTGCCAAATGTGGTTTTGATAGATTAAAACATTACTGAGATATGACCCCAGTTCCTGTTTTGCAGCTTTTCGGCCAATTTTGATTGGCTGTCACGAGGGAACGCAATGGACAATCAAAAATCCCTGTAAGACTTTTGTGGACATCGGTCTATAGATTGTGCATACTGCGTGTGGTGCAGATTGGTGAAAAAACCTAGGAGGAGATACATTTTGAGTGTTTTACACTAAATCCAATATGGCGGGAAATCCAATATGGTGGAAAATGATGTCATAGGGTGCGTTGAACTTGGCTTGAGCGAAGGAATCCAACGCTGCCTCGTTTTTGAAAATCAGGCTTACAGGTCAAAAGTTGCATGCACAAATGCACCTCCAACTTTGACAGGTTGGTGGCGCTAGAGCGTTCAAGCTGTGGACATGGGTCTTGGTGAGAAGACTTTAAGGACTGTCATGAATGAGTGTGCCAATTTTCCCAACTTTTTACCATACGGTTCTATGGGCTGCCATAGACTCCAATGGCAGAAGAATAAATAATAATAATAAGAAAAGGTACAAGAACAATGGGTGCCAGCGCTGCGCTGCTTGGCCCCCAATAAAGAAAGAGAAAAGGTAGAAACTTAATGGGTGCCTGCGCAGCTGCGCTGCTTGGCCCCCAAAAATATGCCTATGAATAAAGTCCTAATTTTGCAACCTAAATGTGAGCAATGAACGCTGAGCAGTGAACGTAGAATGCAAGGCATTGGGCTACTTTCTTAGGTGACACAATTGAAGAACTAGACAAACAAGTTACACACTCTGTGCCAGTAGGTGGCTGTTTGCACATTAAAGTTGTTTGCGATCCGCCACTAAACCCAGCGAAGGAGAAGAAGAACGAGAACGGTAAACTTCCGCCCCGTTTGAAACAGAAGTGATTGAGAAAGACCAACACGCTTTCTTTGTCGCCGCGACAACACAGATCCTGTAAGTATCTCAATTTCAATGTATACATTAGTATGTATACATACTATGTATTTTGGTATCGTCCCAGATAAAACACCAACGTTATGTGCAAGCTACCCTTTTGTAATGATTATCTATATGCAGATGCTCTCTTTCCAATGTTAGCTAACTAGCTAGCCAGCTAACGTGATTAGCCTTTTTCGGGCAATGGTGGAGTCTTCTGGAGTCTAGCAGGCTCGCGCGAGCTCCTGCACGTTCGTACTGTTTCATCGCTTGGAATAAAATGCGATAATTAGCTTACTCATTGATTTCGCATTAACCCACGACACCGTTAGTATGTGTTTGTTTTTAGGCATTCATTTTTCCGAAGTTAACGTTAACAGAATACTAGAAGCCGCAACAACGGAGCTAGGCTAGCTAGCAGGATTTGTTATAGCAGCCATCTTGGCTCATTTGGTTACAGCAGCCATCTTGGTGGATTTCATGTTACTCTTAACTGTTGAAATGGTTGCTCATTCTGTCAAACGGGTAAAGAATTGTGTACTACGTTTTCACTCACATACAAATCCAAATTTTGCATAATAGGTACTCATGATGTGGACTACTAATAGAGGCGCTAAGACGGGGACAGGCGTGGCCAGGGGCAGTCCTGGGACAGCACCACAGGCTCTGTGAGTCTTGTTCAGTTGAATGCCCTCATGAGTATTAACAGAAGAGCACCATATACATATGCACACATACACTCTAACATGTCGCTCTCTCCTCAGCTCAGCCCAATGGTCTCTGATGGTTCTGTCTGGCCAGCCCTTAGGTGGAGAAACACCTGATCATCAATAAAGGCAGGCACACGTAAGTACAAATGCACATACGTTTCCATAGATGGGATAAACAAATGGGGATATTGATATTGAGTTAATGTTAGCGGTAGACATGTGAGATTCATAAGACGCATCACTGATGCCAGTGACGCCACAATATCAGGGAAATTGAGCAATTGCTTCCCTGTAGTGCAAACTTGCAAGATTCGCTCAGTTATTAACCCTTCTTGCCTTTTTTGTTGTTGGTTTTCTCTCTCCTCCTTCCTCTCTGTGCAGTTCTCCTGTGTGCTGAGCCGCTATCCCATGTATTGCCACTGCTGACAGGGTAGAGCTCAGCCCCATGCAGAAGTGAGTGATGAGGAGAGGGAAGATCATTTTCCCGTTTTTTTCCCCTCCAGTTTTAGGAACCGTCTCAAGAATGTGTTCCCCACTTTGATGCCTTTAAATCAGGGTTGGAGTATTCCAGGTGTGTGGCCATGGCCATGAACACCAGTAGAGGAGGGAACCAAGTGCCTCATTCTCTCTACAGTTGTGTGGTTGTAACCCCCCACTAGCTACATATTCATTCAATCTTTATTTAACCTCGTGAATCAATTGAGAGTAAGCTCTCATTTACAATGACGTATAATCACTCTATATTTGAACTTGTACTACAGGTGAGATAATCCTTTTTAATGGTCTCTCTCATTCGCTCTCCTAGCTGTGATGTTAGAGTTGTGCAAGACTTGGGTGTTCTCCTGCTCTGAGTGCCCATTCTCCTATACCTCCCAGATCTACCTCCACAAGCACATCAAGAGGAGCCATGACAACCTCTGTCTCTGCTGAGGAACACACAGAGCATTATGAAGTAGCCAGTGCCTTGGCGAAGGTGTTTGAGCAGCAGTCATCAATGGATTAACTCCCAAGACACAAGGAAGAGACAGCGCAACACGTGCTATGACTCCAGTGACGAAGGTAATATAATAAAGTGCATTCAACAGTCCCAAAAGAGTACTACTTGAGTTGACTAATCTGAGCTAATTTACCTCTACTATATGTTCCAGTGCCCAGGCAGCCGGTCGGCAGAACTCAGACCAGACCAGCTATGCCAGGTGCCAGAGCCGGAAGGCCTGCTCTGCCAGTTATCAATGCAGGTATCCATGCATGTTTGTGTTGGTGAAATGTCTATGCATATTTGCACACTTACAGTTAACGAAGGACTTTCTGAAGACTCATGTACTCAGTTCACTAATTCGCTCATCTCACATCTCACTACTCGGCAGTAGATGTTCATCGCCCGGGTCCTTTGAGCCAAGGCGCTGTGAGCCCAGGCCCTTCAGCCCTTCAGACGTCCAGGCACGAGCAGCATGCATCAGCGATTAGCACCCCGGCCAGACCAGGTCAGGGTCTGACATGTCTCATGTCGAGTTGATTCTTCCCCTTATGCCAGAATCACTACGCCGCCAGCACCATAGTTTCCTGCTCATCCCTTTATCCTCTGGTACACAGAGTGTGGTGTGTCTACAGCGTCCATGGGAAGATGGGGAAGAAGCCTCTGAAGAATATGACCCTCTACAATGTCATATTACGTAAGGGATTGTTCATATTTTCGCAAAATAATACATTGTCTTTGCTTCATGCCATGTGCATTGAAACCATTCCCTTTTTGGTTAAAAGGTGCAGTTATGGCCTGTAAGCCAAGCACCACTGTGACGGAGGTGTCTGCCCAGCTGCAGGAGATGCTGAAACATGCCCCTGCTCGATGTAAAAAGGTATGTGATGTCAGGCAGTTAATTTTCTCGTATCCAGTGACATGGCACGCTTCCAATGAACGTATGCGACTTGCTTTTACAGCCATTTCATTATGTCCTTAGGCATCTGCTCCAGCCCAGCTGACCTCCCCAGCCCAGCCCCTGACCGCAGCTCCAGCCCTGACCACAGTGGAGTATTCAGATGAGGATGACCTCTTCTGCCCAGACCCTCGATTCAGATGTGGGTGACCCCCAGCCCGTCTCCCTAAACCTGCCTTTCCAGCCTGCCAGGATGGATGCCTTTTTTGTAAATAGTTTTTGTAAATTTTAACCTTTTTTTTGTGGGATACAACGGTCTGTTCTCGGTCTGCCTGCCACAGAATGTGCACTGTTTCATTTTTGTTTTTAGAACTTTTGCAATTGTCAGATAATGGGTTGCTAGCCAGAGCTTGTACATGCTTTTTTTTGCTTTTCTGGCTATGCGTAATGTGACAGACCGTAAACCTCATCCTTGTAAATATGTATACTTTTAATTTGTAATGTACTTTGTGTAATAAAATGTTCTAAACTGTTCAGTCTTATATTGGTTTGTATCATAATGCTTGCTGCTATATCCCCATATAGCATTAATTCGTTTTTGTACTGGTAAATGCTAAATATAGCCAGTGGTACTGCAAATGCTAAATATAGCCAGTGGTCAGTAAGTGACCATATTTGCACCGTGCGAAAAAGACGTGCAGATCAAGTCATATAAATACCTTTAAATCTAGTGTCAGCCAAGTGAGTTTATTACGGAAGTTCCTGCCCACGTTTTTTGCACGCGGCCGCACCATATTTGCACCGTGCGAAAAAGACGTGCAGATCAAGTCATATAAATAACTTGTTATCTAGTGTCAGCCAAGTGAGTTTATAACGGAGGTTCCTGCCCACGTCATCACGTGCGTTCTTTGCACGCGGCCGCAACTTCGGAATGACGTGTCGTTCTAACGTAGCGTCTACTAAACGGCAGATCTCGCGTTTCCGTAAATGGCCGCGTAATTTCCGCACGCGGCGCAGATGAATCGTCACCTATAGCGGCCGTATGTAGAACGTTTGCGCAACCTGCGTGTGTTAGTAGGGATTTCTGTCACGGGCAGCATACACTGCATACCCTCAATCCCCTAATAGGTCTTATTTCATTTCAACTTGGCTATTAACTTGATGGAGCATGTTACATTTGAGCAATATGATGATAATATGGCTAAAAGGTAGGCTACAATATGTCACAGTGCACTGGCTACTGCTATCATGTACAGTACTCCTACACATAGTAACTTCAGTTTTACAAGATGCCACAGTGCACTGGCTACTGCTATCAATACGATACAGTACAGTGCTCCTAAATAACCTATGTTATATACAGATGCCCTCAGCTGCAGGATCATCTCCTTTGATGATTTTACCTCTTTTGAATACCACGCTATTGTCTTAAAATGCCAGCCCCCAGTTCTGGCAGTAACCGTGTATAGGCCTCCTAAACAATGCCCTGCCTTCTCTACCGAATTTTCAGAACTCCTGTCCATTGTTACTGTTTCACCTCCACACACGCCCCCCTCCTCCGCCTCTCCACAACCCTCCACCTCTGTGCCTACCTCACACGCCCCCTGCAGCTCGGCACGGGCACTGAGGGCGCTCCAACGACAGCTGAAATGAGTTGAGCTGATGGGCGAATGAGCTTATGGCCGGATCACTGCACACCTGCTGCCACCTTCTCATGAACCCCCTCTACCTACAATAAGCCGGTTTCTCCAGCCATTCATCGCCAGATCTTCCCTAAGAAACGCCTGGCAAGTATCGTAGTTGTTAAACAAAGTATTTCTGCTTATATATATGTGTGTTTGTGTGCTCTCTGGACCACCGCACCCCAAGGCTTACTCGTCTCTCCGTGTTCCCTACAGAACGACCAGGTGTGTTGTGATCCGGCTTGCCTGCCCATCACTCAACCCGCCACCCACCGCAGCTGCTCCAACCGGCCTCAAGCTCCAGCCTGCCAGGCTCCCAACCTGAGCCATCCGGGCACTACCTTCCCTCCCAGCTACAGCAATAAACGCCCTGCTGGGCAAAGAGCTTCCTGCCTCCTGTGTCGTGCACTTGAGCCCCGTAGCTAACTAGCCTTGACAGTCCATCATCCATACAAATTATGACACCCTTGATCTAGTGATTACTAAGGGCCTGACTATCACTGTCTCCTCTATTAGTGACCTGGCTCTCTCTGACCATTTCTGTATCTTCTTCCCTGCATTGGTTCCTAAAGTCAAAAGAAGTACTAGCGCTTTATCAAGAAACGTTATCTTACCAACGCAGTATCCGATAGTTTTAGAGAAATAATGATCACAAACAATTTATCAACTCCAGAAGTGGGGCCGTCAGGCACTATTGAAGACTTAGCATCCGCCTTTAACACCAGAGTAGGGGCAGCCTTGGATTCTGTAGCACCTATTAAACTGAAAAAGATCACAGCCAATCATAAAGCTCCATGGCGAAATGAGGAAACAAATCAACTAAAGAGAACCTGCAGAAGATCTGAGCGTATATGGAGAAAGACCAAGCTACAGGTCCACCATGATATTCTCAAAGAACATCTCGCTGCCTTTGATAAAGCAATAAGAAATGCAAGGAAAGACCACTTCTCAAAATTCATATCTATCAACCGCAATAATTCAAGAGTGCTCTTCTCAACAATTGATAGCCTAATAAACCCTGCCGTAAAAACACCAGATAACCTGCTCTCTACCTCCAAATGTGAGGAATTTGTTGCTTACTTCAGAGATAAGATTAAGAATATTAGGTGGAAAGTCACCCAGGAAAGGCCATGCATCCTGTTCACAGATCCTCTTCCTCCATGTTATGGACATATGAGCTTGTTTACACTGGTGGACACAGAAATGTTGAGAAAAGTAGTATCCAAACTCAAATCCTCCACAAGTCTGCTGGATCCCATCCCCACTGATTTTTTCAAAACAATTTTTGACTCTGTATCCTATGACATTTTAGCCATTGTTAGTGACTCCCTATCTACAGGTGTCTTCCCACCAATACTTAAAACTGCTTTGGTGAGACCCGTGCTGAAGAAAAACAACTTAGACACTTCAGTTCTTAGCAATTTTAGACCAATCTCCAACCTTCCCTTTTTGAGTAAAATTCTGGAAACGATTGTTTTCAAACAGATTGATGATTTTCAAACAGATTAATGATTTCCTAGCTACAAGTTCTACGCTTGACCTTTTCCAGTCCGGCTTTCGCGCCCATCATAGCACAGAGACGGCATTAGTCAAAGTTGTAAATCACCTCAGAATTAATGCTGACTCCAAAGAGCTCTCTGTTCTCATCCTCCTGGACCTGAGTGCAGCCTTTGATACTATAGATTATGCAATCCTCATCAAAAGACTGGAGAAGTGGGTTGGCCTCTCCGGTCTAGTCCTTAATTGGCTTAGGACCTATCTAACCGGTCGTGATTTCTTTGTTGCCCTCGGTGACCATAGCTCCGGAAAGATCACTATGACCTGTGGGGTGCCCCAAGAATCGATCCTAGGACCTCTACTCTTCAGCCTGTACATGGTGCCCCTTGGCAGTGTCATCAGGAGGCACAACATTAGCTACCATAGCTACGCAGATGATACATAACTCTATATTTCTGTAACACCCAGTAACTACAGCTTGATTGACTGCCTTGTCAAGTGTATTACGGATATAAATGTATGGATGTCACATAATTTCCTCCAACTAAACCAGGACAAAACAGAAGTACTGATCATTGGAGAAAAAGCTGAAAGAGAGAAACTATCTGCACATTTAAAAACTCTGGAAATTGACACCAAATGCCAGGCTAAAAACCCAGGTGTCATACTCGACTCAGATCTTAATTTCGAAAACCACATCATGAATATTACAAAGACATCTTTTTACCACTTAAGGAACATTGCCATGGTGCAACCCTTTCTCTCTCAGGCTGACACCGAAAGACTAATGCATACTTTCATCACAAGCAGGCTGGACTACTGCAATGCTCTACTATAAGGCCTACCAAAGAAAGCAATCTCTAAGCTACAAATGATACAGAATGCTGCAGCACGAGTCCTCACTAAGACTAGACGAAGGGCACACATCACACCAGCCTTAAAATCACTACACTGGTTACCTGTCAACTCTAGAATAGACTTTAAAATACTATTACTAGTCTAAAAATCTCTCCACAGTCACGCACCAGAAAACATTTCAGACATGCTTGTCAGGTACATGCCCAACAGACCACTCAGATCCTCAGGTACTGAACTCGTAACTGTCCCAAAAGCCAGGTCCAAGAAAGACGGAGAGGCAGCTTTTAGTTATTATGCCCCCAACCTCTGGAACACCCTGCCGGAGTGCCTAAGAAGGGTCGAAACAACGGAGGTCTTCAAGCAAGATCTCAAGACGTACCTTTTTGGCCTAACCTACAATCACTAGCCAGGACCTTGAGACACAGAAAGGCAGCCTCAAACCTACCTGTGAATCCTCTGTATACATTGGTGTATATCCTGCTATGCACTCTATGTATATCAAGTTGTGTACAGAAGCTGGTTGCCCTGAAACAGGCTTGTTCTGTTCTGATATCTGTGTTGCTTCAAAGGCTCAGCATGCTACTAACCGTTTTCTGTCTCCCCTAGTGCCTGTCTCTCTCCCTCCTATCTTCTAACCAGGTCCAGTGGATGCCCCACTGTCATCCGCACACTACCCTGAGTCCGATAGATACCCCCGTGTCAGCTTTGGATGTCGTAGTATTTAGTTAACACACACACACACGTACACACATCAGTCCACATCCGGCTTAGACCTGGACCTGGGCCCAGTCCCCCTTCCCCTCACCCTAACCCGGGTCCGTATCCTTTTCCTACCCCCTCTCTACCCCAACCCCTGCCTCTATCTGGGCCCAGGCACATTCACGCACACACAGACATACACCAGTGTTTGCCATGTCTCTCCTATTATGTTTTTAGCCTCTCTTACTCTGAAAATGTAATTTAATGTAATTTATTGCTTTATAAATGTTCTTAGCCGGTAGACAAACATACTCCAGGAGCTTGCTTGATTTCCTTGTTGAGAGGGGTCACGGAAGAATTTGTACAGCTCACTTTTTGCTTCCCTCTGGAATATGTAGGGATGGGATGTATCCCCACCTCCCTTGTTCTCTGTAAAGCGCATTGTGTTGCCTCTGTGTCACGGCACCGCCGCGTCAGCCTCGTCCACCTCCTCAGCCCCCTGACCCCGGCCCGAGCCCCGGTTCTGACGCTGGTCCCCAGCCTGTCCCTGTCTCTCCAGTGCCGGACTCCGTTTCCCCCAGCACCTCCCAGAGCCTGCAGCGGGAACTGCGGGCACGTCTGCGGTCACAAGCCAGACACGCCCCCGATCCACACCTGCCGTGCGTCACCTTGATTGCCTCTCCTCCTGTAATGGAAATTACTGATCTAGTAAAAAGGATTTACCAAGATTCGCTCAAAAGGTTAAGTCTGGTTTATTGTGAAAAACATACGAGCGCAAGGACTTCCTGAACAACGCAACAAGGGTGGTATCCAGCGAAGTCCCGATTATGGGTTTTGCTGTGCCTTATATGCAATCAAAACAAGGGTACGGTGCTTCCAGGATGCGATTGGCTACTCCATTGTACGTCATATGAAATGGCAGGCGTGGCCAAGAGTACAGACATGTGACATGAGAAAAAGGCGGCAATTGGGGACAAAGGATGACAAAGGATGGTTATTCTGTTGTAGACAGATGGCCTTCTGGAAGCCATTTTGTATGTAAGCACAGCTATGTGAATATTTGGGGGAGGTGATGAATTACAAAAGGAGTGAGAGGACAAAGGTTTAAGGTGTTTGGATGTAAATTCCACAACATTCCCCCATTTGTGCCTGAACAGGCACACAAAAATAAAATATAAAATCCAAACACAAAGTGTAAACATTCAGCTATGCTATACATGTGGAAAGGAAATAATCTCTCCACTAGGTGGAGCAAAAAAAAAAAAAAAAATTTTTTTTTTATTTTATTGTGAAATATTGAACAAAAAAATAGATTATTTTCTTTCCACGTGCAAAATCACGCACCAAAACCCCTTGTTTCAGAAATATGACAGGAAACAAGGTAAAAAAGATGACATGATTATATACTATTTATAGTCTAAAAGTGGACAACCATTCACCAAAAACCTTGATTTTAGAAGTTTGAACAAGGCAAAAAGATGAATGGTTATTAGTGTAAGAAGGGCAAAAAAAAAACTCTTGGTCAATTTAGAGGAAAAACCCAAACTTATTTATCAACTCATGTTTCAACCATTGTAACTCTTGTAAACAAATATGATATTTTTTCAAATAAAAAATAGTTCATTCACTCTTGTTGTGAATAATCGCATGTAATTTCCTCTGGATCATAGCTTCCATGTTTGCGTCTCTGAATGTTTAATGTAGGTTCCAGTGTGTGCGGTTAGAGGTGCAGTCATTGCTGTTGAGATTGTCCACATTGTCATACCACAACCACGAGAAGGAGGTGACCGGCAAGGTCAGTCTCCGATTGCTCTTCAGAGGAGAGGACAGTGTGGCGGTGACCGTCAAGGTCACTCTCCGATTGCTCATCAGAGGAGAGGACAGTGTGGCGGTGACCGCTTTGCCCTTGAGATCTCTGGTTCGGCTGCATTGACCGTCCTCTCAGCTACTTTTGACAGCTATTCCACACAGGCCAGAATGCCCTGGTCCTGATTGTTCCATCTTTGACGGGTAGGTTCACCCCGCAACATCTACTTCTCTTCCATGTTTTCTGGCCTGTTCTCAGGCTGCTCATCTGCTCCTTGATTTGGGACGCAACGGCGTCGAAGTTTCTCTCAGTTACTCTGGCAGCCGTCTGCATGGTGAGTTGAATCTGGTACGGCCCCAGGTCGCGGATCAGGACCCAACGGCCTGGTTGGAGATAAGAAGAAGCCCTCTCTGGCGTCCGGAATGGTCACCTTTCCTTAGTGGGGACTTCATACGGGGAGCAGGTCAGCAATGTCTTTGAGAGACATGGGAGGAGAGACCTGTGGATCCACAGATGAGAGAGACAACAGAGACAAAACAGAAGAGCAAAAGGAGAGTCCTCTGGTCTGGTCTCCCTGTTCCCCTCTTTGAGTCCTCTGGTCTGGTCTCCCTGTTCCCCTCTTTGAGTCCTCTGGTCTGGTCTCCCTGTTCCCCTCTTTGGTCAGGAACGGTTATCAGCAGTCTGATGAAGATACTCAGAAACATGGTTAAGTGCAAGCTCCTGCTTTGGGGAAAAATTGTGTTATTCAGTCAGGAAAACTTAAACAGGGTGTCTGTTCAAGTGTCATTAGAGCCAGTCGGGCTCATCAGTCTATGTAGTTTGTCAATGGGGATCTAGCTTTTGTCCATTTACCGAATCGGACAGTAGCAGGGATCTAGGCTCTGCAGTAGCCTACAGTGACATCAGGGGCAGTGTAAGAATGACTTTAACACGCCCAGTCCCCAGTCATGATCAAAGCAATTGGATTTTGCTCTAGAATTTCTCTCACGATTTTATGAAATAAAAATAAAATAAACACATTCTCGTCTCAACAAAATAACACCCCCTTAGGGTGGAAACAAATTCCCTGAAGTCAGGATAAAACAGAGATGGGGGAAAAAAATGCATCACTCAAATAAAATGACACTAAAATGAACTCGCTTCATTTACAATTAACAAAACATCAATTATCAATTAATCAAAAAAATCAATCAAAGCTTCATTTGTATAGCTAATTATTAAATATTGTATATCTAAAACTTCCCTCTTCTGCATTTGAGGACAGAGTATTGGGCACGCTTCGGACAAAATGGTCTCTTCCCTATGTCATACTTATCTGTCGCTCACGGTGAGTCGGTGACATGGCGTTGGCCCTGCATCCCACGAACCACAGGTCGCCCATCTGTAGGGAAACAGGCCGGTAACCTCCATCTCCACCTCCGGTCCTGTGCCTGTCTCCTGGTTCGGCATTCACCCATCACTCCCGGAACGACAGTTGTCTGTAAAAACACTCAGAAAAACACTCAGGCCCGATGAATGTGCCTCAAACTATAAACATGAGATATTTAACATAACTATTTAAAAATATATAATTGGGTTAGGAAATGCTGCATGCAGATTAAGACCCTGACAAATATGAACCTTCTGTTCCTCTTGCACAGCTGTTCTATCTGACGGTCCCTCCTGGCCTAGTCATGACTATTGTGGGTTGTTCACTCCAGCAGGTGGCGCCGAATCCCAGGTTGCAGGATTCTCCCTTTCAATTTGCCTGCGGTAGCTGTGACATTCTCTAATCCAGTGATCCGGTTCACCACAATGAAAACATGCATCCTCCTCATTCCTGTCTTCCAGCTGTCTTAACTGAGCAGCTTGTAATCTGGCTGCACCTAGCTTCATTTCTTTCAACTCCCTCTTTTCAATGTGATCACGAAGACGCTCCGCATAGCGGAAATGGTCAACAACTTCTTCGAGAGAAGTCGATTCCCAGGTGTGGCACATCAACCTAACTTGGTCGGACAAAGAGGAGAGTTATTCATCAATTGTTGTTTCAAAATCTTTTTTTAATCGGCGTTCGCTTTGTCCATGCCACTGTGTGCGGCGAAAACTGAAAATTTCTCGAACTGTTGATCGGAATTTTGTTTGCAATATGTGATACGGTCCCAATCCATCTTTTTAGGAACAGGGTTTGGGCAGCGTATCACAGGCGCTTGTATTTGCGGTCCCTCCAGACTATCTCTAGCCATTTGCAGTTGTTCCAAATTAAACTTAGCCTCAGATATAGCTCTAGCCAATTCTTCCTTCCTGACCTGTTCTTGTTCGGACGAATGCCTCGTAGAAAGGGGCGCGCTTAACTCGTTTTGTAGAGGGGAGAGAGAAGGGACGTGGCTAATGGCGGGAGCATGAAAAGGGGGAAGAACAGCCTGGTTGGGTGTGAGCACGGAGCAACGAGTCGAGGGGGACAGATTTAATTTTAAATCAGAGTTATTCTGCTGGGGAAATGGTGGAGAGACCGTCTGCTGAACCTCCTTATCTTTCCTTCCTGATCTAAAAAAACCCTCTCGTGCTACTCTCTCCCAAATCTTAAAAGCAGACCAGTCTATAGAATTAACAGGCTTTTCCCTTAACCTAGACATCTCAAAACCCTCTAGCTGAGCCCGAATCTTAGCTAAAAATTTAACACTAAATGTCAGATGGGGATGTAAGAAATTGAAAATGCTTTAGCGCATAACGAAATCTGCCAACAAAAGCTTGCAGAATAATGCTTCAGCGCAACAATCTCATCAGGGCTAGACAAATTGCAAGCTAGCAGTAGGATCCCTAATAAACACGACGCAGCCTAAAACCCCAAAACAGCAATGAAAGGAAACCTTATAGTTAACTCACGGTGGGAAAGAATACAATTTCGAAAGAAACAAAGACACATTAAACCGCGAATTAACTCACCCAGCAACTGGTCCTTTGTTCTCCCTCTGGCTCGATGGCGGGTCACCGGGAGAGCGGAGTAGTAGTTGTTGTTTCCTTTTGTCTCTCAGACAACCAGCTAGCCTACTGGAAATCTAGCAGTTACGAATTTAACAGTCTAAACAGTGTACAAAATACTTACAATACTTACCTGGATAATAGGCGCGCTTAATAAACAATACAAGGCAAGAGCCGAAGCTCAAACAGTAAACAACAAACCGAACAACCCCGTGCAGGGACACAGAACACAAAAGACGAACAAAGGGGACGAACACAGGACAAATACAGGACGAATACAGGACGAACACAGGCCCACGTTACAACACTCGGCTGACCCCCAGCCCTCTTGGTTGGAAGCTACCCAACCACCCGGGATAAAAGGGACAAACGCTTCTACCAGAAACGCGGGTCGGACTACTACCAAACCACTCCCCGTAGCTACCTTCGCTGAGAAAAAATACAACGGTACAACCTTCGCTGAGAAAAACATTCAACGGTACAACCTTCGCTGAGAAAAACATTAAACGGTACAACTCCTGCGACCGGCCAAAGGGAAGCCCGTTCTGTGCCAGCTTTGGCGTATTAACTCAAAACCGTTCTAAGCTGCAACCGATAAACAACCTTAACTGTACATCAACTGCAGGGGAACAAATTCACGAGACCAAACTCACACTTCTTCTGAAAGGCATATACCCTAGTAACGAAACAAGGACGAAGTCAAAGAACAATACAATATAATATATCTACTGTTGAGTCACAACTCCTTAGATAGTTACTAAAACCCACCCCGGGGGTTTCTGTTTTCAACAATCTAGACCAACACAATCTGAAACGAAACCAAGGCAAATACCAAGCATAAAAGGATTCGTTTTTCAACGTACCGTGAGTTTAGCCGAGTGAAACCAACCGAGGCGGACTTCTCCGAACCAATGCAATAGGCGCAAAGAGAGAAGATTTCCAGAGCTCGCTAATGCTCCGCACATCTGGCTTCCTTCGTTGTTCACTCCAGGCGAAACTCACAGCAGCCGATCCCATCCCCGTCGCCAAATTGTAATGGAAATTACTGATCTAGTAAAAAGGATTTACCAAGATTCGCTCAAAAGGTTAAGTCTGGTTTATTGTGAAAAACATACGAGCGCAAGGACTTCCTGAACAACGCAACAAGGGTGGTATCCAGCGAAGTCCCGATTATGGGTTTTGCTGTGCCTTATATGCAATCAAAACAAAGGTACGGTGCTTCCAGGATGTGATTGGCTACTCCATTGTACGTCATATGAAATGGCAGGCGTGGCCAAGAGTACAGACATGTGACATGAGAAAAAGGCGGCAATTGGGGACAAAGGATGACAAAGGATGGTTATTCTGTTGTAGACAGATGGCCTTCTGGAAGCCATTTTGTATGTTAGAACAGCTATGTGAATATTTGGGGGAGGTGATGAATTACAAAAGGAGTGAGAGGACAAAGGTTTAAGGTGTTTGGATGTAAATTCCACAACACTCCACACCTCAACGCACCTGGTCCTGATCAGCCAATCAACGCACCTCGTCCTGATCAGCCAATCGCCAGCAGGATAAGAAGCTGGTCCACACAGCCCTCTGTGCCTGATCGTTGACCAACCAACCTAGTGGGTACACGTCTCTAGCTCCCTGCCTCGTCTGTTTCTGAACCTTGCCTTACCCTGTTCTCCCTGTCTTCCCAGTATCCAGTTCCTGCCTGACCCACGCCTGTACGATTACCCTGCTCCTGCCTGACCCACACCTGTACGATTACCCCGCTCCTGCCTGACCCACGCCTGTACGATTACCCCGCTCCTGCCTGACCCACACCTGTACGATTACCCCGCTCCTGCCTGACCATCGCCTGTACGACAACCCTGCTCCTGCCTGACCCACGCCTGTACGACAACCCCGCTCCTGCCTGACCATCGCCTGTACGACTACCACGCTCCTGCCTGACCATCGCCTGTACGACTACCACGTCCCCGCCTGACCCATGCCTGTCTACGGACCACGCTACTGCCTGCCTCTCCCCGGATCTCAATAAACGTGCCTACGGGCTTTCACCCCAATCGTGTCTGCTCTTGGGTCCTCCATCAAAACCCTAACACTGGGTATGAAATGCGCTATACAAATACAGCTTTGATTGATTGATTGATTGATACCACTTCATATCACAGCGAGCATACTGTAGCTATACAGCTCTTTACAACACAGGACACTAGGTCTATACCTAGCTGTACAGCACTTTACAACATACAACAGTAGTCATATACCTACTGTAGCTACTGTATACAAGTACTTTACAATACAGCACAATAGACCTATACCTAGCAGCACATTAGGCCTATATTTAGATATACAGGACTTTCCAGCATGGTAGGCCTAGCTGGATAACACTTTACCAAACAGATACCAAAAGAATCAAGTATTATTATTATTATTATTATTATTATTATATTTATCTGCCCCAGTCTGACTGAAGTCCTATAAAGCAACTGGTTATTCACCAGATCACTGATGAAGAGGAGGTTCACCCAGGATCTCATATTACCCAGAGCCATCACTGCTAGTCCTCTAATCAACCAGTATCAACACATCATTTATATGACAACTTGGTTAAACAAAGCTCAGAGAGCAATATGTACTCTATTCTGTCTTCAATTGGGGGTGTTTTTGTCAAAGAATGAATACAGAATAATTGTAGAAAATTCTTACTCTAAAGTTTATCCCCATTATGGACTTACTTGTTTTCTCTAAGTCAGTGTGTCAGATCCAGAAGTCACTAGCTACTCTGATGAGGTGGAATGGATCACTGACTGTTTAAGTGTCTGCGTCAGCAACGTCTACTATGACATCATAAAAGCAATGGGAGATGTAACGTGGCGAGGCGCCCTCTAGTCGTTTTGATAGGGGTGTGGAAGTGTTGGAGTCGGACTGATGAGTGCATTTTTGAAATAGGATATCTACATTAGGTAAACACGGGTGTAATTAATAAAAAGGCGAGGTTGCTGCGAGTGGTTGCTAAGCAAAGCGTTCACTAAGTGTAGTCACAAGCACCAACCCCCCTCTCCCCCCACCGGGACGGCTCCCTCTCTCCTCCCCGATAGGTAGATTTGGGTAGCGTTCTTTGAGCGCGAAGGACGACCGAGAGGCGAGATTAGCGTTCGTTCAAGTAATAATAAAAAAAAGAGTCCCATAGCCATTGAATTGGTAGTAGGCTATTTTGAGGTTGGTCATTTCTCCGAGTGAGAATTGTGAAGCGTGGCGAGTGAGCATGAGAATAGGCTGCTATGCGTGTCTGAGACTTGGCAGCCCCGGGTTTCACTGATCTAGCGGTCAGTAAATTCGACCAAATTTCAAGAGGTGGACATCACTGGATTCATCTCGGCATACAGATAATTCAAGAGCAATTGACTCATGTTTACGAAGCACACCAACATAGTGCTCTGATCAGCTGCACTCTCCAGTGAAGTTCTAAAAACGCGACAGATGCCCGGATCCGTAGCCTAGATCTCATTGTATTACAGTAATTTAGCAGACGCGTTTATCCAAAGCAACTAACAATAATTGCATTTAACATAGGAAAAGCCAATGTAGGCTACTAGCCTACTAGGCTACTTGCCAGAACTCACAAGTGCATCTCCTTTCTAAAACAAGTGACTAAGAGCATAATCTAGTGCTGAAGGCAAAGTGCAAGAATAGCAATCTAAAATACAATAGAGGGATCGTTGTAGTTCTCTCTGTAAAATAACTACAACGTAGACCTAAATTAAAGATATAAAAAGTACCTTTGAGAAACCGCACATTATTGCGGCGGAATTTGATATTGTTAGTAGCCTAGTTTATGGCTTTGTCAATCCATTGATATCGATTTATAATTTTTTCAAGTTTTTCTCCCTATGCAAAAGATGGGGCGGTTGTGTGAACCCAACCAGTAGAGAGCGTAGTTTTACGCTTTGGCTCCCGTGAACATAGATGGTGAAGTGGGCTATCTGGAGCGTACAGGGAACATAGTAGGCTAATGCTGATGATTTCTGTCACGGGCAGCATACACTGCATACCCTCAGTCCCCTAATAGGTCTTATTTCATTTCAACTTGGCTATTAACTTGATGGAGCATGTTACATTTGAGCAATATGATGATAATATGGCTAAAAGGTAGGCTACAATATGTCACAGTGCACTGGCTACTGCTATCATGTACAGTACTCCTACACATAGTAACTTCAGTTTTACAAGATGCCACAGTGCACTGGCTACTGCTATCAATACGATACAGTACAGTGCTCCTAAAATACCTATGTTATATACAGATGCCCTCAGCTGCAGGATCATCTCCTTTGATGATTTTACCTCTTTTGAATACCACGCTATTGTCTTAAAATGCCAGCCCCCAGTTCTGGCAGTAACCGTGTATAGGCCTCCTAAACAATGCCCTGCCTTCTCTACCGAATTTTCAGAACTCCTGTCCATTGTTACTGTTTCACCTCCACACACGCCCCCCTCCTCCGCCTCTCCACAACCCTCCACCTCTGTGCCTACCTCACACGCCCCCTGCGGCTCGGCATGGGCACTGAGGGCGCTCCAACGACAGCTGAAATGAGTTGAGCTGATGGGCGAATGAGCTTATGGCCGGATCACTGCACACCTGCTGCCACCTTCTCATGAACCCCCTCTACCTACAAGAAGCCGGTTTCTCCAGCCAATCATCGCCAGATCTTCCCTAAGAAACGCAAGCAAGTATCGTAGTTGTTAAACAAAGTATTTCTGCTTATATATATGTGTGTTTGTGTGCTCTCTGGACCACCGCACCCCAAGGCTTACTCGTCTCTCCGTGTTCCCTACAGAACGACCAGGTGTGTTGTGATCCGGCTTGCCTGCCCATCACTCTGCCCGCCACCCACCGCAGCTGCTCCAACCGGCCTCAACCTCCAGCCTGCCAGGCTTCCAACCTGAGCCATCCGGGCACTACCTTCCCTCCCAGCTCCAGCAATAAACGCCCTGCTGGGCAAAGAGCTTCCTGCCTCCTGTGTCGTGCACTTGAGCCCCGTAGCTAACTAGCCTTAACAGTCCATCATCCATACAAATTATGACACTCTTGATCTAGTGATTACTAAGGGCCTGACTATCACTGTCGTCTCTATTAGTGACCTCGCTCTCTCTGACCATTTCTGTATCTTCTTCACTGCATTGGTTCCTAAAGTCAAAAGTAGTACTAGCGCTTTATCAAGAAACGTTATCTTACCAACGCAGTATCCGATAGTTTTGGAGAAATAATGATCACAAACAATTTATCAACTCCAGATGTGGGGCCGTTAGGCACTATTGAAGACTTAGCATCCGCCTTTAACACCAGAGTAGGGGCAGCCTTGGATTCTGTAGCACCTATTAAACTGAAAAAGATCACAGCCAATCATAAAGCTCCATGGCGAAATGAGGAAACAAATCAACTAAAGAGAACCTGCAGAAGATCTGAGCGTATATGGAGAAAGACCAAGCTACAGGTCCACCATGATATTCTCAAAGAACATCTCGCTGCCTTTGATAAAGCAATAAGAAATGCAAGGAAAGACCACTTCTCAAAATTCATATCTATCAACCGCAATAATTCAAGAGTGCTCTTCTCAACAATTGATAGCCTAATAAACCCTGCCGTAAAAACACCAGATAACCTGCTCTCTACCTCCAAATGTGAGGAATTTGCAGCTTACTTCAGAAATAAGATTATGAATATTAGGAGGAAAGTCACCCAGGAAAGGCCATGCATCCTGTTCACAGATCCTCTTCCTCCATGTAATGGACATATGAGCTTGTTTGCACTGGTGGACACAGAAATGTTGAGAAAAGTAGTATCCAAACTCAAATCCTCCACAAGCCTGCTGGATCCCATCCCCACTGATTTTTTCAAAACAATTTTTGACTCTGTATCCTATGACATTTTAGCCATTGTTAATGACTCCCTATCTACAGGTGTCTTCCCACCAATACTTAAAACTGCTTTGGTGAGACCCGTGCTGAAGAAAAACAACTTAGACACTTCAGTTCTTAGCAATTTAAGACCAATCTCCAACCTTCCCTTTTTGAGTAAAATTCTGGAAACGATTGTTTTCAAACAGATTAATGATTTCCTAGCTACAAGTTCTACCCTTGACCTTTTCCAGTCCGGCTTTCGCGCCCATCATAGCACAGAGACGGCATTAGTCAAAGTTGTAAATGACCTCAGAATTAATGCTGACTCCAAAGAGCTCTCTGTTCTCATCCTCCTGGACCTGAGTGCAGCCTTTGATACTATAGATTATGCAATCCTCATCAAAAGACTGGAGAAGTGGGTTGGCCTCTCCGGTCCTTAATTGGCTTAGGACCTATATAACCGGTCGTGATTTCTTTGTTGCCCTCGGTGACCATAGCTCAGGAAAGATCCCTATGACCTGTGGGGTGCCCCAAGGATCGATCCTAGGACCTCTACTCTTCAGCCTGTACATGGTGCCCCTTGGCAGTGTCATCAGGAGGCACAACATTAGCTACCATAGCTACGCAGATGATACCCAACTCTATATTTCTGTAACACCCAGTAACTACAGCTTGATTGACTGCCTTGTCAAGTGTATTACGGATATTAATAAATGTATGGATGTCACATAATTTCCTCCAACTAAACCAGGACAAAACTGAAGTACTGATCATTTGAGAAAAAGCTGAAAGACAGAAACTATCTGCACATTTAAAAACTCTGGAAATTGACACCAAATGCCAGGCTAAAAACCCAGGTGTCATACTTGACTCAGATCTTAATTTCGAAAACCACATCATGAATATTACAAAGACATCTTTTTACCATTTAAGGAACATTGCCATGGTGCAACCCTTTCTCTCTCAGGCTGACACCGAAAGACTAATGCATACTTTCATCACAAGCAGGCTGGACTACTGCAATGCTCTACTATAAGGCCTACCAAAGGAAGCAATCTCTAAGCTACAAATGATACAGAATGCTGCAGCACGAGTCCTCACTAAGACTAGGCGCAGGGCACACATCACACCAGACTTTAAATCACTACACTGGTTACCTGTCAACTCTAGAATAGACTTTAAAATACTATTACTAGTCTATAAATCTCTCCAGAGTCACGCACCAGAAAACATTTCAGACATGCTTGTCAGGTACATGCCCAACAGACCACTCAGATCCTCAGGTACTGAACTCGTAACAGTCCCAAAAGCCAGGACCAAGAAAGACGGAGAGGCAGCTTTTAGTTTCTATGCCCCCAACCTCTGGAACACCCTGCCGGAGTGCCTAAGAAGGGTCGAAACAACAGAGGTCTTCAAGCAAGATCTCAAGACGTACCTTTTTGGCCTAGCCTACAATCACTAGCCAGGACCTTGAGACACAGAAAGGCAGCCTCAAACCTACCTGTGAATCCTCTGTATACATTGGTGTATATCCTGCTATGCACTCTATGTATATCAAGTTGTGTACAGAAGCTGGTTGCCCTGAAACAGGCTTGTTCTGTTCTGATATCTGTGTTGCTTCAAAGGCTCAGCATGCTACTAACCGTTTTCTGTCTCCCCTAGTGCCTCTCTCTCTCCCTCCTACCTTCTAACCAGGTCCAGTGGATGCCCCACTGTCACCCGCACACCACCCTGAGTCCGATAGATACCCCCGTGTCAGCTGTGGATGTCGTAGTATTTAGTTAACACACACACACACGTACACACATCAGTCCACATCCGGCTTAGGCCTGGACCTGGGCCCAGTCCCCCTTCCCCTCACCCTAACCCGGGTCCGTATGCTTTTCCTACCCCCTCTCTACCCCAACCCCTGCCTCTATCTGGGCCCAGGCACATTCACGCACACACAGACATACACCAGTGTTTGCCATGTCTCTCCTTTTATGTTTTTAGCCTCTCTTACTCTGAAAATGTAATTTAATGTAATTTATTGCTTTATAAATGTTCTTAGCCGGTAGACAAACATACTCCAGGAGCTTGCTCGATTTCCTTGTTGAGAGGGGTCAGGGAAGAATTTGTACAGCTCACTTTTTGCTTCCCTCTGGAATATGTAGGGATGGGATGTATCCCCACCTCCCTTGTTCTCTGTAAAGCGCATTGTGTTGCCTCTGTGTCACGGCACCGCCGCGTCAGCCTTGTCCACCTCCTCAGCCCCCTGACCCCGGCCCGAGCCCCGGTTCTGACGCTGGTCCCCAGCCTGTCCCTGTCTCTCCAGTGCCGGACTCCGTTTCCCCCAGCACCTCACAGAGCCTGCAGCGGGAACTGCGGCCACGTCTGCGGTCACAAGCCAGACACGCCCCCGATCCACACCTGCCGTGCGTCACCTTGATTGCCTCTCCTCCACACCTCAACGCACCTGGTCCTGATCAGCCAATCAACGCACCTGGTCCTGATCAGCCAATCGCCAGCAGGATAAGAAGCCGGTCCACACAGCCCTCTGTGCCAGATCGTTGACCAACCAACCTAGTGGGTACACGTCTCTAGCTCCCTGCCTCGTCTGTTTTTGAACCTTGCCTTA